>NC_089236.1:5926506-5990392 GCF_963924675.1 Phocoena phocoena | reverse complement strand
TTTAATGTTTTTGGTGTCATATTTTACATCTTTTTCTGTAACCTTTACTTATTGTGGATATAAGTGATTTTACTACCTCTGTCTTTTAACCTTCCTCTTAGCTATATAAGTGGCTGATCTACTACCTTTACTGTATGTTTGCATTTACCAGTGAGATTTTCCTTTCATAATTTTCATTTTCTAGTTGTGGATTTTTCTTTTCTGCTTAGAGAAGTCCCTTTAACATTTTCTTGTAAAGCTAGTTTAGTGACACCAAACTCTTTAGCTTTTGTTTGTCTGTAAAACTCTTTATCTTTCAATTCTGAATGATAACCTTGCCACGTGGAATATTCTTGGTTGTTAAGTTTTTTCCTTTCATCACTTTGAATATATTGTGTCACTCCCTTCTGGCCTGCAAAGTTTCTGCTACAGAGTCAGCTGACAGTCTTATGGGAGTTTCCTTGTATGTAACTAGTTGCTTTTCTCTTACTGCTTTTAAGATTCTTTTTTTTTTTGCCACTTTAATTATAATATGTCTTGGTGTGAACCTCTATGGGTTCATCTTGTTTAGGACTCTCTGTGCTCCCTGGACCTGGATGTCTGTTTCATTCCCCAGATTAGGAAGGTTTTCATCTATTATTTCTTCCAATAAGTTCTCTGCCTGTTTCTCTCTTCTCCTTCTGGTACTCTTGTAATGCAAATGTTAGTATGCTTGATATTATCTCAGAGGTCTCTTTAAAACTATCATCATTTTCTAAAACTTTTTTCTGTTCAGCTTAGGTGATTTCCACTACTCTGCCTTCCAGATCACTGATCCATTCCTCTGTATCATCTAAGCTACTGTTGATTCCTGCTGGTGTATTTTTTGTTATTGTATTCTTCAGCTCTGTTTGGTTCTTTTTTATATTTTCTAACTGTTGGTTGAAAGTCTCACTATGTTAATCATTCTTCTCTCCAGTTTGTTGAGTATCTTTAAGATCATTACCTTGAACTTTGTATCAGAGAGGTTGTTTATCTCCACTTCATTTAGTTCTTTTTCTGAGGCTCTTATTCCTTCTCTTGGAACACATTCCTCTGTCTCCTCATTTTGCCCAATTCTCAGGCAAATTTATTTCTATATGTTACATAGGTCAGCCACTTTCCTAATCTTGGAGAAGTGTTCCTATGTTGGAGATGTTCTACGGGGTCCAGCAGCATGCTTCCCTCTGGTCACCAGAGCTTTATGCTCTAGGGAGGCCGTGTGTGCCCTTCTCTTGTGGCAAAACTGACTACTGTGGGTGCGCTGGCAGTGGGGCTGGACCCTGGCCCATTTGGTTGCGAGGTTGTGCCGTGTGCAGTGGCTTGTACTTGCCGGAGGGCAGGGTAGGCTTCCCACGTGGTTGGGTGTTTGACCCAGGGGGGCACAGGGCTGCTGCTGGCCCACTGATAGGTGGGACCAGGTCCCTGGCGCGAACAGGACATGAGAATTCCAAAATGGTGCTTCATAATGCTGGTGTTATTGTGGTAGAACAAGTTCCCCAAAATGGATGCTGCCAGCATCTCTCCCCAGGGGGAGTCCCAGGTGCCTCCTGCCTCCCTGGATCCAAGATCAGCAAGCAGGTCTGACCCTCTGTCCTTTCGAATTAACGTCTACACTGGGAGTCAGATCGCATTTACCCTTTCAGAGAGAAGTCTGTTTCCTGTAGCCCTCTGGCTCTTCTGAACATAAGCCCCACTGGTTTTCAAAGCCAGATGTTCTGGGGGCTCATTTTCCTGGTGGAGGACCCCCCAGGCTGGGGAGTCCAATGGGCTCAAACCCCTTGCTCCTTGGGGAGGATCTCTATAATTGTGACATTCCTCCCACTTCCTCACCAACCTGTGGGTGTGGGTCCTGATATACTGTATCTCTGTCCTTCCTACCTGACTCGTGCTTCCTTGTGTTTTTTTTTTTCTGGTACGCGGGCCTCTCACCGCTGTGGCCTCTCCCGTCGCAGAGCACAGGCTCCGGACGCGCAGGCTCAGCGGCCACGGCTCACGGGCCCAGCCGCTCCGCAGCATGTGGGATCTTCCCGGACCGGGGCACGAACCCGTGTCCCCTGCATCAGCAGGCGGACTCTCAACCACTGCGCCACCAGGGAAGCCCCTTCTTTATGTTTTTAATGGTGGAAAATCTTTTCTGTTAGTCTTCAGGTTGTTTCCATAGACAGCTGTGTGCTGTTAAACAGTTGTCATTTGGGCATGCCCATGGGAGGAGGTGAGTTCAGGGACTTTCTACTCTGCCATCTTGGCCACTGCCCCCACCAAGGTATGGGCTCTTTTTTTTTTTTTTTTTTTTTGCAGTACACAGGCCTCTCACTGTCGTGGCCTCTCCCGTTGCGGAGCACAGGCTCCAGACGTGCAGGCTCAGCGGCCATGGCTCACGGGCCCAGCTGCTCTACGGCATGTGGGATCTTCCCGGACCGGGGCATGAACCCGTGTCCCCTGCCTCAGCAGGCGGACTCTCAACCACTGCGCCACCAGGGTAGCCCGGTATGGGCTCTTAATTAAGGATTTGTTGTACTTGAAGGAACCTGAATTTCAACTTTGAAATCATGAGCTAAATACGTTCAATGAAGTATCACATTTTTGGCTTTGCTTTATTGAAATATCAAGTCAAAATTTGGTTAAACTTAGATTCATCCAATTGTAGACTCCAGTGGAAGATTATACACTATACAGTCTTTCAGCTTTTCAAAAGTAATCTACCTGTTCAGACAATTTTCTACACTCTTGAAATGTCTGCATTCAAAGGAGTAACAAAATGCAGGAAAGCACTGGGTTATACTTATGTGTACTCCTGAAAGAGGGATAAAACCCACGGCAAAAAGAAAAATTAATAAAAAAATAATAAGCCTATCATTTATATTTTGTACAGAGGGTAGGAGTGAAGAGACGTGTCTAGTGAAAGAGCCATTCCATGATGTGCCAAACAGTGCTCAGTTATTTGCAAACCCACTCGCTTTGAGACAACAAAACCCACAAATTCCTTTATTCACATATATATTTAAAAAAGTAACACAGAACTACATTACAGTCCATTAATTATGTTTATATCTCTTTTATTGTGAATTTTATCATTTTAGTGTTAGTAAAATTAATTGTAATCAGGCACCAACCTGTGAAGTATCTCTTAAACCCCCAAAATACTAAACTAATTCCTTAAAACAAACCCCACAGCATCTGAAAGAAAAAATGCCTAACTGAAGAGTCTGGCACCTAGGCAAAGTATCTCAGAGGAACCTGAAATTTACTCTTATGAAGGAACCCAAATCATCCCAACTCCAGGCACACACTGCAGTTTGCAGAGACTACTAGCAAACGTTCCAGCACCGAGGTACACGGGAAGAATTAACTGATGCTAATAAATATTACTATAAAGGCGAAAGCAAGCATATAAATCAAAGGTTCTCATCCCTGGAGAGCTTTTCAAAAGTAGACTTCCTGGGATCCACCCCGACTCGTCCTTCTGGAACTTCTGAGATTCAGACCCTGACACCAAGATTCTTTCACAAGATTTCCAGGTGATTTTACACGCACCCAGGGTTAAGGATCATGGGTGTAAACACAAAGGAGGTAAAAGAGGAAAAGGAGAGAGGGGGAAGCATGAAGACCTTCAGAGAATAAGCACTAATCATGATTACCAATTTCTGTGTTTAAAGCATCAGCTTTTCCATTTAAACTATGTTCATTAATTCATAGTACCTTCTACTGGTCAGGAAGAGTACCTACTATTCCTAAAACTAATTAAGGTACAGAAATATCCAACTTTGTTAATTAGTTGAAAGAGAACACATTTAGAAACAATCAATTAGTGAACCTTCATTATTTCTATATTTTCTCATAATTTAAATGTAAAGTGGGTTGGCAAATATTGTGTTGGCAAAGACAGTTTTAAGCTCAATCTCAACGGTCAGGAGCAATTTTTATAGTAGGATGTTTAGCAGCATCCCTAGCCTCCTTGCACTAGATGCCAGTTGGAAACCCTCCCCAAAGTTGTGACAACCAGAAATTTCTCTAGACACTGTTAAATGACCCCCCCCACTCCCAGTGGGGAGAGAAAACATTGCCTTCAGTCATAAATCAGTGACTTAGACAATAAAAATACTCCTGAGAAATTGATAATCTTTAATTTTGTATACTAGGTCCATAAAAAAATACCTTATTAACAAAGAACAACCATAAGGAAGATTTATTTTTAAATAAACTATTATTGAATTTGTTCATGAATAGTTGTATGTGTACATGAATGTTCTTTTTTCCTTTTTAAATTTAAGCATCTTATGATATATTAATCTATGCAGTACTACAGTTTAATTGACATCTGCTGATTGTTTAATTTTTCACTTTAAAGGCAAGACCAAAATCAAAACCTCTGAACTTATACTTTTCAACCTGAAAGAATCAAAGAATGTAGTTATAATTCTAAAGTAGCATCAATAAAGCAAGTGTTATTCTTATGAGTATTAATGGACTATACTGAAACAAGGTAAAATATAATAGTCTTATTTTGTACTTACTTTGAAATGCTGCCACTGAACAGATGTTTATTCTGAAAGATGTTACTATGAAGTTTGCAGGCTCAAATACCAATGATTATTCAAAATTAAATTTATGAAATAACTAGGAAACAGGCTGAATTGGAACCTGTGCATAGTTTTATGATATTAATTAGCAACATTTTTTTAAAGACATAGAAGGCTATTGTTTTAATATAAATTAGAAGTTTTTAAACCATCTCCCTTTAGTGCCTTTAAATACCACATAAACCAAAGACCCAAAGAACTTCAAATGATCACAGATACTATTTAGGCAAAAATTCTCATGTGTCAGTAATTTTAATGTTGTGCACATCAAATTATAGTAAAAAACGACTATAAACAAGATGCAGCCCCTCTATTTCCATGAACAGCACACTGCATTACAGTAAACCGAGTTTATATTCAACCATCAAATGTGGTTCTCCCATTAGTTCACTTTGTGACGGGTCTGAAAACAAACAAAAACAAACATATTAAAGAACTGGACACTTAAAATGGGTGCATTCTACTGTATGTCAAGTATACCTCAATTCAGGTGATTGTAAAAGAAAATATAGATTGAATAAGTTCTTTTTCAAAGTTCTTAAGTTTTCCAGTGCTTTCCAGTTGGCTCTAGGAACGATCTCTAATAGGAGATTAAACAATCCGTAATCTAATTTGCAAAACCCATTTTATTTCTATCACTCTGTGCTCTGTTGCAAATACATATATACAAAAACCAGAAGTCTAGAGCAAGAAAACCTTAAAAACCTTCACTCTCTTGTCTGTATTGACAAGTCAGACAAAAGTCTTACTTTAACTGCAATAATGCACCTAAGAGTTTTTAAAATGAATAACAACATTAAGCTTCCTACAAACAAACAAAGCCTCTTCTCCTCCACACAGGACAAGAAACAGAGTAAATACCCAACGAAATAAACTGTAAAATCAGTTTGTAAAAATAAATAATCATTAAAATAATGATTACCAAGAGTAACAGATCAATTTGGATGTTTCCTCACTGGATCTCCTAAGAGACTGGAGATTACTGTGTCACATTAGTTCAGCAATCTCTACTCTTGACATCTGTCACACAACAAAGTAACCTTAGCAACAACTGATACCATTACAATTATTAATGGAGTAAATGGCTATGTATACAACAGGCATCCAAAACCCAAATTAAGAAAAAGTATGTCCGCACATGAGTACAAAGAACAAAGATGTTTGCTGCAGCTCTGTTTTGTGTTAATGAGAAAACTCAATACATGTACTGATGCAGCATACCTACTACCGTAAGATACACACAGTATGATACCAATTGTGATAAAAAATACATATACACAAAGCAGCGCCAGATATTTTCTGATTATATATATTTGTATGAAGACACAGAAAAAAGTCTGGAAGGACATACACTAACTAGAAGCAGCACGCAGCAGGCACACAGGGAAGCAGGGAGAGAAATGGGTTTGGGCTAAACATGGAGGACTTGAGTCTCAACTGTAATGTTTTCAATTTTTAAACAAAGAATATCCTTATTTATATAATAACAACTTTCCTTTTAAACTCTGCTTTTTAAAGCTTTTGACTTTAATAAAATACATGCTTATTAAATAAATCACTTGCACCAGAAGACAGCACACCATGTAAGCAAGGCCCTGGCCTGTGAGACTCCCAGGGAGGACCCAGCCTCTTGGTCAGTCTCAGTTCCCTCATCTTAAAGTGACAGAACTAGAGTAAACGGAAAGCCGCTTTCAGCATTAAGAAAAAGGCTAGCTGTGACTTTCTCACTGCCTTCCTCACATTCTCTTCCCTTCCTTAAAATATAATGTGCAGATTTTTCTTGGCCAAGCACTTCCCCGATGAGCAAGCAAACAAAACCCTGATCACCTCCAACACTTTAAAAAATGTAAATTGGAGAATTATACAGATTTTCATCACAGTTGACTAGTCTTCATATCACGCTTAGATTAACACACTACTCCCTCATTACAGACTTTAAAATTCCTTCTGGGTCAAATGTGATGAGGAGAATGTGGTGAGCAACAGCTTTCAACACCCATCATGGATTAAGCACCTTATGAGGCACTGGAGACACAAGAGTTAACAAGACCAAGTCCCCAGCTCTCGTGAGGCCTGTATTTAAGTTGGGGAAAACAAATAAGAAACAAGAAAAATACCGGAAAAGTGATAAGCAAAGAATGAAAATGAGGTGACAGGGTGACTGGGACTACTTTAGACTGGGTAGTCTCTGAAGGAGTGACATTTAAACTGGGATCTGAAAAGTGAGGGGGAAAGTATTCTAAGCAGAAGGAACAGCTAAGGCAAGGCCCTAAGGTGAAGCCATAAACTGTCCATAATTATACAGTCACAGTCCCCACAAGGGGGAACTACCCAAAGTGCAGTGCAGTGATCTCATCCTGACAAAAATCACCTACCTAAACAGAGGGTCTTTCTAGTTCTTAGCTGCCTTACAGAGATGCAAGGAATGAATATATAAAGATGTCCATAAGAGAGCTAGTGATCTTTTTTTGTGTGTGTGGTATGCAGGCCTCTCACTGTTGTGGCCTCTCCTGTTGCGGAGCACAGGCTCCGGACGCGCAGGCTCAGCGGCCATGGCTCGCGGGCCTAGCCGCTCTGCGGCATGTGGGATCTTCCCGGACTGGGGCACGAACCCGTATCCCCTGCATCGGCAGGCAGACTTGCAACCACTGCGCCACCAGGGAAGCCCCCGCTAGTGATCTTTTTAAATCTGAAATTCTATCACATGTCACGGCTTAAAATCACTCAATGGGTATGGACACCAAGGGGGGAACGTCGGAAGGAGGGCAGTGGTGGTGGTGGTGGGATGAATTGGGAGACTGCGATTGACACATATACACTAATATGCATAAAATAGGTAACTAATAAGAACCTGCTGTTTGAAAAAATAAAATTAAAAAAAAGATTATAAAGTGAAAGAAAACAAAAGAGCTGAAGAAAAAAATAAAATAAAGTTACAGTCTTCAGATGTCAAAAGAAAAAAAAAATCACTCAATGGCTTTCTGTTGCATTCTGAATAAACTTTTTATGGTCTGCAAGGCTCTGGCTCCTCTGTACCTGCCTGGCTTTTCAACCTCACCTTATTCTACTTTCCACTTCCCTCAAAACACTCCAGCTACATGGGCCTTCTTAACATGTTCTTATGTGTGTTGAGAGACAATTCTCTAGGAGCCTTTCTTGATTCCACAAGTCTTGGAAGCAGAGGCACTGTCTGCCTTTGTTCTGGACTCTCTTTCCAAGGCTGTTTCTAAAGAGAGATCATGTTGCCCTTGGGACACAGAATAGGCAGGCTGACTGCCCATTATAAGATTCAGGTGCCCTGAACTTGGGGTTCCCCTTACTGTAACAAAATACACTCTATATGCAGGTTTCATCTAACCCTCTTCTTGCTGCCCTGTGGGAACTGGGGCTTAGGGACCCAACAGAAAAGCTGATGCTCTGGCTTCTGCTACTGCCGTGAATAACAAACTGCCCTTTGTCTCGAGGAGTCTGTCTCTGCCAGCATCCGTGAAACCACAGAGGGCTAACTTGTTAGCTCTTAAGTGGAATAAACCCTTCAGAGCTCTTCGGCTGTTCTCAGGTTAGAGACCCTGGACATACAGCTTCTTCTGTCTGAAATATTCTTCCCTCTACTTTTAGCTCAACTAATTCATGTATCTTTCAGGAATCAATTTATATGTCATATTCCCAGAGGTGCCTGGCCCTCCTACCCAACAACAAACTATATACCTACCCTCTTTATTCTTAGAATTTAATCACTGTTTATAACTACATGTTTGTGTTTTAACTGTTAATGTTTACCTCCCCCATTAGGAAGCACAGATGTTTTGTTTTTTTCACCGTCGTATATTCAAAGCCTAGCCCACTGTCTGACGTATAACAATTATTTTACTGACTGAATAAATGCTCAGTAAGTCCCTCTCCCTTTTTTTCACATGACTTTACAGAGGCTGATATTTAAATGAGTGCATTTTTATAACTAAAAGGTAATTATAAACCTGAGCTATCACCTTACTAATTTTAAATGAGGTCTAAATTCAATGTAAAAGCTTAGGAATTCCAGGTTTTCCTGCATTCAAAAAGTTCCCTCAGGGAAGATTTTCAAAGAGGAGTCTCATGAGATTTCTGCTGCATCCACAGCATCTCGTTACCGGACATTAGCAGCCAAGCAAAAGTAATATAATTTAATCCTGTTGGGTTTTTCTGTTTCTCCTAAACTGCCGAGGCATAATGAACAGAAGTAATACTGGACAGAATTATATTTGTTTACCTTCCTCAGAACCAGAAAAAAATAAAGGATGCTGCATGTATTGCCCTTACTTAAAAGCCATTTATGTCATACATAATATAATCATCCAGAGAATTTTGTTAAAAATGACAGATTCTTCTTTACTATTCACCATCTATAGAAACACAACAATTACTTAGGAGGAAAGGGTGGGTATTTTTTCAAGAAAACTTTGACCTTATTTTTTCTAGTTGTTTTTAAAACTAGTCACATCCCACAAACATTCTGAATAGTGCAACAACAATCCTTGTTTAAGCTACCCTAAGAATATTGTACTGGACTCACACATCAGACTTTATCCTCAGGATATGAAAGGAATGACTGTCATTAATTGACTGAAATGACTATAATCTCAGAACTCCATAAATAATTTTCACTTTTAAAACCAGTTAAACAGTTATTACCATTAAATTTTATCTTATTTCACTGAATAAACACAAATGAATTCAATCAGCTATAAACTCCACAAGGACAAAGACGCTGTAGGTTTCATCTGCTGCTGTTGTCTTGTACATTATTGGAGCTCTACAAAAAGGTATGGAATGACACTTACCATTAAGAATATCTTCAAATCCAATAGTCTCATCATTACCCCTCAAAATATCCAATGAAAGGTTTGAGCTTGGAAGAAATGGAAGACGCTGAACCTTCAGGAAAAGTATAAAAAGGCAAAATTAGAAAAAACCAAGGGGAAAAAATATACATGACCAAATTTCATTCTTCATTCTTTATTTGTAAAATTCACAAAACTAAGTAAGATATCAATTTAACCAATGTGGGTTAATCAATTTAACATGCAAGTTCACATTTGAGACCCAAACCAAAATTTTAAAAATTCCTCAACACTTTACACAAAATATATACACTGAAACTGAGAGCTTCTCACGGACACTTAATAATCCCATCAGGCTTGCTCATGTTCGAGGGCTTCGCTTCTGTCCAGGAAACCAAAGCACACACCATGTGATGAAATGCAAAATCCTAGAGCCTAACACCACTCTTCGTTCCCAATAAACGTGGGATGATCAAATTCCTGAAGAAATTCCAATTCAGCGAGAGCAGTATTCTATTTAGTAAACTAATTATTCATTTTTTATGTTGTTCTGTATTGCTCACACAAATGTTTAAGTTATGACCCTTTAAAACAGTACCGATAGGGACTTCCCTGATGGCACAGTGGTTAAGAATCTGCCTGCCAACGCAGGTTTGATCCCTGGTCAGGGAATATCCCACATGTCGTGGAGCAACTAAGCCCATGTGCCACAACTACTGAGCCTGCGCTCTAGAGCCCACGAACTACAACTACTGAGCCTGCGTGCCACAACTGCTGAAAGCAGCATGCCTAGAGCCCCTGTTCCGCAACAAGAGAAGCCACCGCAATGAGAAGCCCATGCACCGCAACGAAGAATAGCCCCCACTCACCACAACTAGAGAAAGCCCATGCAGCAATGAAGATCAACACAGCAAAAAATAAACTAATAATTAATTAAAAAAAAAAAAAAACAGTAGTGGTAACTAGAAATGAAGATCAAAGTCACCTGTGGGCCTTTAAAAACCACAATGCCATTGTGAACTAGTGTTATATACTTTTTTCAATTATTAAATACATATACCGCAGACTAGTATCTAAGTACAGTGGAGAAAGCATGGGCTGTATAGTCAGAGAGATCTGGATTCAAATCCTGCTTTTATTACTTACTTAGGCTTTGCCTAAGTTACCTGACTTGTCTCACCCTGTTTCCATCTGTGAACTAGGATAATAGCACCTTCCTCTCAAACCTGTAGCATGGTGCAGTGTGAAGTATACATATATAGTCACTGGCACATAGTTTGTACCCAACAAACTTTAATGTAGCCAAACCAAATTTTCAGTTTTTCTGTTCTTTGTTAGTTGTCCAGCAATCACTGGAATCAATGTAGTGTGATGTGACAGAATCCAGAGCACAGATGGGGGGACAGTTCTTACACACTTGGAAGGACATTTCTGAAGATCTTCTTCCTAAGCAACAGGTATACTCAGCAATATACAACCTGCCTATTAGATACCTCCACCTGGATATTCCTAGAGGCATCTCAGATTCAGTGTAACCCCCCAAAGGAGAAAAACATGAAAAATGAACACAGGTAAGTTTTCAGACAGTGAGCCTATAATTTAAAGGAGTTTTCCATTTCAAAGCTTCTTTTCTCTATGAAGTAGAAATCAAGGTCATATCCTAAAAGGGGGAAAGTAGGATAGGTTGTAGGGCAGAAGAGAAGGTAAGGTTTGTACAGCTGTTATTAAAATAGAAGGCTCCTTCCAATTGATATCAACACACAGGTAGGATGCATACAAATTGACATTCATAAACCCACCTGCTGCACTGCCTTGAATTCCATTTGTAGTTTTAATGGAGCAAATAGACCCTGGATGTTTCTCAGTGTGGAAAAGTTCATTTTATCTTGGTTGAGCTGGAACTACAAAGACAACAATGTAATTTTGAATGTTACTCAACATTCTGCTTTCAAAACAGTTAGCACTGATACGCATGTGACACAATACCTAGAAGAAAGATTTCAATATCCATAACTGAAATAAAAACGAAGTATTTTTACTAATTTCTTCGACAAATTTTAGAATATGTATGTCTATATTTTACCTGGCATGCAGGTGTCCTTCACTGGTGTAAAATTACCACCTAAAATTTAGATTTACAGAACTAATACATTAAGGGAATGTTTTTCACATTGCAAAAGTGTATTTACAAAGCATAATCATATTTCAATGCTTTTGATTAGAATTACTGCAAAACTGGTAGAGCAAAGAAAAGGTGTAAATAACCTCAGATCCAGAAAGTTTTATACAGGGACAATAATTAGTAAGAAATTTCTAAGTATGAAAGTATCTACTTCAAAGGATTTCATAAAAGAAATAATCAGACCCATTATACGGTCCTGTTAATTAAACTACAACCCTTAAACTCCACCTTTCTGAGTAATTGAGTCTGGGGGAAAAAAGAAACCCAATTTGTGTTGGGTACTAATAAACAATTTTATTCTGGAATCATACTCTTACTAAGCACTGATACTATTTCTAAAAAACGAGTCAGGGCTTCCCTGGTGGCGCAGTGGTTGAGAGTCCGCCTGCTGACGCAGGGGACGCGGGTTTGTGCCCCGGTCCGGGAGGATCCCACATGCCGCGGAGCGGCTGGGCCCGTGAGCCATGGCCACTGAGCCTGCGTGTCCGGAGCCTGTGCTCCGCAATGGGAGAGGCCACAACAGTGAGAGGCCCGGGTAGCGCAAAAAAAAAAAAAAAAAAAAAAGAGTCAGGTTTACCCCATCTAAATATGTATAATTTATCTTTGAACCCAAATGCAGAACTTCACATTGACCTCTTTGTTTTTCTTGAAGTTCTGGCCTAGTCTTTTGGTCTATTGGGTCATCTATGATGTAGTTCACTTATTCATCAAAACGAGCTATCCGTGTCAGCTTTTTCTTCCATAAACCTGATTTATATGTTTTCTATGGCTAATCTGAAATCTCTGAAAAACAACCTTCTCATCTTCTGAGCATGAAACCAGAATGCAGCTAAAGCAGCCAGGGGCCCCTTTATTTTCTCGTCTAATTTGAACTTCAATTTCATCATCAAATTATTTGTTCTACTCTTTCTTAAGGAAAAATCTTTCCCCTTGCTGAAGAGGGAGGAAACAAAACAAAACAAAAAAAACTGAATAGGTCAGCTTCCTGTTAACTGGGTAACACTGCACCATCATTCCCAAGTAGTAAGACACCTCCTTGTTCTTGCTCTGAATGTGTTATTTAAAAACCCTTTAGGTTGTCTTTAGGACATCTGTACAAGCTATACCCTCTGGGGAATAACCTTTCCCCACCTATTTATCTGGTTAATACTGTTCTAAAACTGTTCAAATGCCCTCTTCTAGAAAGCTTTCCACAGATGCTTGCTCCATCCCTGGTCCTCTACAACACTTTATGAAGCCCCTATCCACTGCTTATCCTCCCATTAAAATTTCAGCCCCTTAAGGATGGGGACTATGTCATATTCACCTGTGCACCTACTGTGCCCAGCAGTAGCCTGGAGATGCAGGGCTTGAAAAAGAGGTCAAGGCTAGAGATATGGGCTTGGGAAGACCAACAGCAAAAATGGCAGGGGAAAAATGTAAAAGAAAATGGGATCATCAAAGGAGAACATATGAAAGGAATGGAAAGGTGGACTAACCTCTAGAAATGTCTATAAAAAAGACAAAGAAGAATGTGTAGAAAGGGAGCTTTAGTGAAGCACTACAATGATAACTCAAAGATTAGGATATCGAAAACAAGGCCTCAAGTTTTTCATGGTTAAATGCTCAACACCAGAAGTGTCTTAATCAAGTATTATTAAAAATATTTTTCTACTAAAGGATAAAAATAAAAACACAGGTAACATACTTACATTTTTTTCTGATAATTCAAGAGGATGACTGGGCAAAAGTTCATTTTTCACATAAGAAAAACTGAAAATAAACAATTAAGATGGAAGATTATATATTACTGAATACCTAGAGCTCAAAATCACATCTATCACTGTTGTAGTATAAATAAATGGCACAAGGGAGTTTTGGGGGGATGAGTAAACTGTTCTGTATCCTAAGTGTGGTGGTGATGGTTCTGGGAATTAACACATATTTTAAAATTCATAGAACTATACACCAAAAGGAAGACAAGAAGTCAAATTTACTGAAAATTGTTTTAAATGGATCTATTATAGATACTGGTGGTCAAGACTTCAATTCACTGGGGATAACCACCCCCAAAAATGGTGCTAAATGATGCCCTGTATCTAGAAGAAATTTAATAAAAAGTATGTTTAATACTACTACTCTGATGACATGATTCTTGTATTATGTAAAATATCTAAGCCTCTTTTGTTCAGATCTAATGCGTATTCAATAGTTAATATATTTTTGGTAAACACATGTTGAACGATCTGTTTGACATTTACCAAACACCTACTATGTATAAAGTACCATATTAGGTGATATACAGCTAGAACCAGGCCGCGGGTCTTTATCACCCTAGATATATAAAGATGACTATGTTATTGTCCAAACCAGGATCTGAGAGCTGAAGGAAACCTTAGAAATCCTGCAACAATCGTTTACTGAATACTATCTTTGTACAGAACATTATCTGCAAAGTGGAATTTGATAATGGCTCTGCTCATGGCAATCTTCCCAGTCTAACTGGGAAGGAAGAGAAGCATTTCATGTGAAAACAAAAAAAACAGAAACGAATCACCCGGATTGGTTACTGCCTAGCTTATAAATCTGATTATACTATACTACTGCCAATTCCAAAGGCAATATAGTGCATCTTTTACTACGGAATGAAAAGACAATAGTGAGGTATTATGTCTGCTCCCAGAGACCAATATTAGAATGATATTCTAAGACAGTAAGAGTAAACACCTTAAAATTAGATACAAAATTCAAAAATTCAAAACACAGTACATACAAAGCAGGGAGGAAAGCATTATCCTTATTTGATTAAGCAGAAAAACAATCTGCCAAGGAAAAGGACCAGTACTAGAAATTCAGACCTAAACACATAGAAAAATATAGAAAATCGAGGGGAGGGGCATAACTGTACTGAAACTAGAAAAGAAAAATAAGAGCATCTAAGGCTTACCCTGTGCTTACTAATGCCACGTACTGGTCTAAGTACTTTCCGTGTGTTAGCTCATTCAAGATAACATATATGCTATTACTAGCCTTATTTCACAGGTGTGGACACTGAGACGTAGAACAATTAAGTAACCTGCCCACAGGCATACATCTAGTAAATGGCAGAGCCAGGACCAAAACCCAGAGTCCATGCTCTTTACTGCTATGTTCTAGTGTCTCCCAAAGAACAGTCAATTACTCCAATAGTTAATAAGATAAAGAGACAAATGGCTCTCCAAGTTATCAGCAGCACAAAGAAGAATCCTACCAAATCATGCTACTGGGTAACATCTCCTAGGAAGATGCCCTTTCCTGGGAACCTACTACTCTGATAAGATGCTTCTTCCACTATAGAACACATCCAATCCTACCCTCCCCCTCCTCCCCTAAAGTGTATTACTTGCTACCTCCTAAATTAAATATATATTTATGGCCTATCAAAATATTTAAAGAATACTGTGAGAAATAATTCACATTTTACCATTACAAAGTCAAAGTCCCAATTCCCCCATATACCCTTTTCGAAGAAGATCATGACTTTCAAAAGGTCCACTTGCTGAAAGTTCAGTAACTGGAATACTGTCCTTTAGCTGAGATCCAAGTCCTCTGGCATTCTACAACAGAAAGGAAAAACACTATTAAATATAAACAGTTCAAAAAAACACTGAACATCTATGTAAACAACACTGTTTAAGCACTGGAAAGAAAGGATAAGGTCTTTGCCCTCAAAGGGCCCAGTCTAGACAAGTACCATGAGCCTTAGCATTATGGTAGAGGAATATACATGGTTCAGTGAATAAAATCGAATTCGGGGTAGGAAGGATTCCTGAGTTGATCTCTGAATGCTGTCAGATTGAAAGGCATTCACGTAAAACAAGAACATGGGTAAAAGTATAAAAATATAAATGAGCAAGCTGCAAGTCTTTTGAGATGACCAGCTAACTACATGTCTGAGTAGAGCAGTAAAGGTTGGCCAAAAGAAAAAATGAAAAGGCTTCAATATGCAAAGAAATTTGTTTTATTCTGAAATAGAGAGCCTCTGAAGGGTTATGGCATGATCAGATTTACTTTTATTGGAAAGATTCCCCCTTAGGTTAGAATGATCGGCACAGAATGAAAAATGTTGAGGGCAGAATCCTGGGGAATACCATTCCTTATGGACAAGGAAGAACAAGGAAAATGGGATTAAGAACAGAGAGAACAGCTAGAAGAGAGTAGTCACAAGAGCTAAGAAAGAAAGGGAATTTCAGAAAGTATTTGGTTCCCATAAGAGGGTACTACCTATGAAAAATAAATGTACCTAATCAGGATGGTATAAATAAAAAAAATAAAAACAAAGACTCACGGTATATTTGTTACTAGTGTATGGTCACCCTACTCATTTATACTATAATTTAATCACCAAATATTTATTAAATATCTACTATGCGGCAGGTTCTCTACTAGATACTGAAGATACATATCTGTCTTCCAGGGCTTAATATAATGAAGATAGAGTAAACATGCAATTAAAATGTAATACATATTACCATAGCTAAAACACAAGATGCTGAGTTTAAGTTACTTGTTGCTGAAATACATCACCCCTGCAATTCTGCAGAAAACTGTAAAACAGCTGCAGGTAGTTTGGAGTGTTATATTCTTCTAGGAGAAACTCTTCTGAGAAACCAGCTTCTTAAATTGATGTTTTACTTTATTTGTATATTTTACGAGGTCAGGAACTGCACAGTGTCCCGGGTTTCCTCAATCTACCACCCCAGTCCACACCTGGATAATGTTAACAGCACTGCCTCTAGCCTGTTCTATTTTCCAATTCTGCACAGCAAGATTTGCCTGATAAGCAATTTTCCTCACCAAAGCTGTTAAAAAAACAAAACAAAACAAAACGAAAAACAAAAACCTTCCACTGGTTTGTCAATGTCTTGCCTGAATAATGTCCAAGGTCCGAAGCCTGGAACTCAAGAAGCTGTACAACAGGTTTCAACTCTCCCACATAGAAGTCACAGTTAATTAGGAAAAGAAGCTGAAATCTAGTGTGGAGGCCACTAACCTGACAAAGGCACAGAACCTCTCTGGCCCTGTTTACTCATCCTTCCAGCTGCCTGAACTCTTTCCAGGACCAGAGTTGTATGATTGTACCTTTCCAAAAACACCTTCTGTTGCTTTCCTACATAAAGGTTCTCCTCCTCCCAGACTGCTTTATTGTAGAGTAACGGAAGAAAAGTTTCTTCTACACACAAAGAAAAGGGGGAGTCTGATCTCTGGGATCTACTGTTATCACTTTCCCAATTCCCTCCTGTAAAACATGAGAATCAGTACATGATATTTCTAATAAACTAGCAGAGGAAAACAAATCTATGAAAAGTTAATTAACACTAGTTACTTGAGGATGTTTATTAAACCTCTTTACTATGTTCAGCAGTATTTACCAACAGAAACTTTCTAGATTTGGATGGCCCAGCAGCAGTACTGGTGGTATCAGAGTCGCGAGCAATGACGATTCAAGAATCTCTCCCAAACATCAAACTTTTAAGTTAAAAAGAGAGAAGGGACGGGGCAGGAGGAGACCCAATAACAATACTGACAAACGGGGAGTAGCAACTATCCAATTTTCCCCCCTCCAACACCTGCCATACTACGAGCTCCCAAAAATGTTTGTGGGGTAAAGCTGAGTGATGGAAAACGGACCCACAGCTGTGGGTTTGTTATCAAGGCAGTTCCGAGGATTAGGGGTGGGTGAGGATGTCGGGCACTCGGCTCCCAAAGGTCCTCCCCTCGGGGGAGGGGTAGTCGGCCGCGCCGCACCCCAGACCGTTGCACTTTTGGGGATGTCCTTTCCGGCTCGGCGCCAACTACGGGAAGGGACCGGGGTCGGGGCCGACTGGGGGACTTGGGGATGGGAGAGAGGAGGCGGTGGGAAAGGATGAAGCCGAGGCGCCAGCGCCGGAGACCTGCCCAGGCGGCGGCCACGAACCCCCGGACCCCGTGACTCGACAAATCATGGCGCCCGAGGCCGGCCTCCTCCTCCCGCCGCCGCCGCCACCGGGGAACGGGCTGGGGAGCGGCGGCCTGCTCCTGCGCCCACGGACCCGAGCCCGCAGTCCACTCGGGTCGCCCAGGGTCTCACTCACCATCTTCAACACGCTCTGCGAACAGCTTCTCAGCCCGTTACCGTCAGCCGACCCGCGGCTCACTTCCGTTTCCGGGGTTGCCCCCACCCACATCCGCCGGAAGTGCGTCCGTCCGGGCGAGGAAGGAAGGAGGGTGCGGGGCGCCTGGAGGGAGCCGCACGGGGCCGGAGCTCCCACGCCTGAAGTCCCGAGGGATCGGGGACCGAGGGCGCAGTAAGGGGGTGTGGGCTGGAGGAGGGCGGGGGAGGGGAGACGCGGTTGTTCACTCTGTTCGTTATCAGCCCCGACCGCTTGTGCGGCGTTGGGAGATGCGCAGTGTACTTTGCTGGATGCATCGCCCTGTTCATCCAAAATCTCTTTGAGGTCGAGATTACGTTTTTCATAAGGGCAAACGAGGCCCAGGTGGAATGAGTGATTCGCGTGCAGTCATCCAGCTAGTGAGGCAAACGTGGAAGCCAAAGCTTTTGCCGGTTTGCTTTTTTTTAATTACTTATCGAAGGCCAGCTATGTTCAGGACTCCGGGCTGAGACTAAGAATACAGAAATGAACAGGCTCGTGTGGTTCCTGGCCTCCAGCAGTAGAGGAACTCTTGGGGTGGGCAGGGTGACAACTAAGTAAGTATGGTATCAGTGACCTTTGAGGGCTTTTACTATGTAGTAACACAATTCCAAGTGCTGTACGTGAACTATCTCCTTTAACTCTTTGAATAATCCTATGAAGTGAGTTCTACACTTACCTCAGTTTTACAGGCGCTGAAAGCAAGACATAAAAGAGTTTAAATAGATATGACCAAGGACACATAATCTATTATAGTTACAGTCATACACTATACTCTGTTGCCTTCCAAATGTGATGTGGTAAAACGAACTCACGCGTTGTCACCATGTAATGGAGCTAATTTAAGGAATCCTTGGGCTGGCAGTCAAGGTATAAGAGTGAGTTAGAGAGGAGAGAATATGAAAGACATTGCTGGTAGATTTGCTTGTTCAAAAGCTCAAGTGGGAAAGAAGGCCTGTGTGGCTAAATTTCAGTGAGTAAGGTAGAGAGGAGTGTGAGATGAGGCTTAGGAGATGGAGGCAGATTTATCGTGGAGGCCCTTGTGTGCCAGATTAAGGATGAGGCTTTATCTTTAAAAAGACATTGAAGGATTTTAAGGAGGGAGGTCATAAGGTTGTATGTGTTATGCAGCACATGACAGGAGATGCTGTCATGGATTCCACAACCTTGAACTTCTGCGATGATCCACGTTTCGAGTATTGTGCACTGCTGTCCTTATGTGTTTCCTTCTCACTCTTCAGAATATCCATGTTTACCTTGAGATTTGAGATCGAGTGTTTCATTTGCATCCTTTTCCTTTCACTCAGTTCCACCTAAGGAGAAATTTTAAAACTGCATCTCTATTTATTTCTTTAATTTAATTTTTATTTTATGTTGAGGTGTAGTTGATTTACAGTGTTGTGTTAGTATCAGGTGTACAGCAAAGTGGTTCAGTTATACAGACACATATATCCATTCTAAAACTGCATCTTTTTAAAACAGTTATTTTTAATGTTTGTTGATTGCTCACAGTTCAGTCATTAATTTTTTTTTTTTTTTTTTGGTATGCGGGCCTCTCACTGTTGTGGCCTCTCCCGTTGCAGAGCACAGGCTCCGGACGCGCAGGCTCAGCGGCCATGGCTCACGGGCCCAGCCGCTCCGCGGCATGTGGGATCTTCCCGGACCGGGGCACGAACCCGTGTCCCCTGCATCGGCAGGCGGACTCTCAACCGCTGCGCCACCAGGGAAGCCCAGTCATTAAATATTTGTTGAGCATTGGCTTGATACTAGATTCTGGAGCTAAAGAGAAGAAAAAGCCATTTCCCTGTACTTGAGATGCTTTTGTTTTCCTGGGGCAATAGACGCATAAACGGGTATTTAAAATGCGCTGTGGTCAATGCTTAATAGAGAAAGGAGCTGAATCAGGTTGGGAACAGGGAAAGACGGCACTTGAAGAAGAGGAAACGTGGAAAGGTGAGGATTTGAAGAAGGGCATGTTTGAAGACTGTTTCCATGTGGCTGGAGTTCTGGGTGAGTAGGTGGACCAAGATGATATGAGACTGGAGGGATTGGTCAGAGCTGTTGTGAAGGGCCCTTGGATGGTGTGCTGAGGTTTGGGGCTTTTTCTTACAGGGAACAGGGAATGATGGAGGCCTTGTCATAAACACTTGACATTAAAAAAAAAATTATTGTGGTGGCAGCATGAGGGATATATGCAATCAGGAGAAACCAGACACCAGAATACCGCCTAGAGCATTGCAGTAGTTCAAGGCAGAGACGATAAAGGTATAAATGAAGGTGGCACAGCATCTTGGAAAGACTTTGAGAAGCAGCGAAAAGGAGGGATGACCCTGAGAAACATAGACTGCAAGGGGCAGCCAGAGGGAGGGGAGCCTGCCACGGAGACAAAACAGAAATGGTCAGAGAGGCAGAAGGAAAAGCAAACTGCTGTCTTAGAATCCAAAGGGGAAGAAAGTGCTGAGGGGTTGAAAGCAGTTCCAAAGAGAGGTTAGAAAGTGGTTTTAAAATAGCTTAAAAAAATCATGAAGTCTTAAAAATGGGCCTTTGGTGACCAATGTGAAGGCAAGCAAGGAGAAAGATCACCTCGTTTTGAGCAGCTCACACATCGTTATAGCATCAGTTAATACAAGACAGTGTTGAGTATGCTAAAGTAATGTGAAGAATTAGATTAGATTTGATTCTAGAATGGTTTGATATCATTGCTTAAGCTTTGTGTATGTTATATAGTTTGGAGGATACAATAATAATAGTTAACATCTGTTATGTGTCAGGCCCTGTTCTTAGTTCTTTACGTACGTCATTTCAGTTAATCCTTAACTACTGTATGATGTAGGTCCTACTATACCCACATTTTAAATAATAAGCCTTGTTGTGTGCCTTGTATGAGAACAAGTACCCCATTTTACCTTACTTCTTGTTGTCTTTCTTGACTTTACTCTTAGGCCTCTCTGGCAGAAATACTTGTGGAAAGTGTGTTGTTGAATGTAGAAAACACTCCCATCTAGACTGCAGGCCGGTGATGAAACATGGTTGAGAAGCATGGGAATGAGTACAGCCGAACGAGAGCTGAGCTGGTTATTAGGAGATGTAAAAGCGTGCCGAGTTGAAAAATCCCCATGACTTTGGTTGAACCCTCTTCCCTCCAAAAGAAGAGAAAGGGTGGAGCAGAGCAGGTGCTGCACTTCGAGAAGAGGTGGTTGGGTGATAATGTTAAGAATCAGCAGTGACTGTCCGCAGCAAGAGGTCACGTCGACATTTTCTTGGCCCGTGAGTCAGCGAAAGTGGGAGAAAGGGCAGATACCCCTGGACAAGCGTTTGAGGAAAGTGGCATCATTTTTGAGAAAGCTAGGTTTTAGCCAGGGCTGAGACGTGCAAAGATCTTGTAGCAAAGTAAAAAATACCGGGAAGTTTGGTTGCATGTTCCAAGGGACACAGTGGCAGGGGTTTGTGAAGGGAAGACGAGTGAGTTCAGGGGGTTCGGGGCCCGAGCAGGTAACAGTAGCAGAGGAGTACATGGGGCAGAGAAGTTCATTCTCTCCTTTTTGCCCTCATGCAACCTATATGCCCTTTACCATAACCTCTAGCGCTCAGTTGTGTTGATCTGTGGACACATCTATCTGTTTCTCTCCCACAAGCTCCTACAGGCAGGGGTGATGTCTTACACATTATCGTATCTGTACCTTGCACATAGAAAGCACTCAGTAAATGTTTATTAAATGAAAAGTGGGGGAAAAATGGATGAATGGATACTTGTGCCTAATAGGTGAGACTGACTAATATGGTTGAGAAATAGGCTGGAGTTAGATATGGGCGATCCAAGATAACTTATTTGGAGAAGTTTCCAGAAGCACCCTCCTGGGCCTGGAGCCCAACCTGAAAGCTCAGGACTGTTAAGCCAAGGCCCTAAATTCTTGTCTGGTTACAGTTATGCCCTTTCCCCCAGGGCTAGACTCAACAAAAACTGGCATCCCACCACAAAGTCTACAATTCTGACATCCTCTTAACATCAGGAGTGTGTGTGTGTGTGTGTGTGTGTGTGTGTGTGTGTGTGTGTGATGTGCCCAGCCTTCCTCTCCCCAGCCAGCTACCAATTCTGGCCAGGCCCACTTGGCCTCTCTCCCTCCCAGCCTCTGTGGGCACTTCTCAGCCAGATGGATTCTGTAGAGCTTTGAAATCAGAATGGGGGGATTTGGAGAGGGGCTGGCGGCAAGGGTTGGTGGTGATGGTTTTCCCTCGGCATTCAGGGTAGAAGAATGAGGGCCACATTGTCTGAGAGACATGGGAGGGAAAGTAATTCAATTGGTGTGGAAAGTTTGTAAGACATATTCTCTTCAAGGTACCTAAAACTTAGAATGTTGTATTAAGTGTAAATTTCAGAAATTGCTCCCCTACAAGGTTTGGCAAGGGAGTACAAATCTCAACTAGTAAGAAAGTTACTGTGTTTCAGAGGACCTGAAAAGAATCTACAAATTATAAAGAGTACGTCCAGATCCTCTTTTAACTATCTGAATTCTTACAGCGTTGGGAAAGGTTCAATGTGCTTAATTTAAGATAAATCCTATTTACACATTTTTCTTTGCAAGTCCCTTTATAAGTGTTAAGAGATGGAGGAATACATTACGAGTTTATTTGACAGACGCTTCTCTTTAACCCTAAGAGATGTTTCATATTTCTTCTGAAGTACTTTGCTGACTATGATTTCAGTTGGAGCTGCTTTTAAAAGAGTGTCCTCTGATTATGAAAAGCTGGGTTTTGGTAGTACTTACTAAAGTTGGCTCTTTTGAATCCAGGAGTTTTGTTTTACATCTGCATTGCATCAGACACAGCTGAGGTTAGCGTTCCATTTTTTCCATGCTTTCATAGCCCTGTTTCAGGTCTGTGTTTTTAGGAAGCAGTTTGTATTTTCAGCATAGAGGGTCTTTATTCATTTGCCTGTGGACCGTGCGTCTTGTAGATTATATGCAATGAATTTTAAATTTTAGACCTGTTTCTTTTACCCTTCATTTGCCAGCCCACATGTAGGAGCATAGAATCATTTTAATATTAACTAAAAATTTAATTCAGAAGGCGTATCTGCCAGAAACATTGTACAGTGCCTTACAAAGCCTAGTATATTATAGCCATATGCTTGATGTTTTCTACTTGGACGCAGTTTTCGAATACTAGTGTCAGTGTTCCCCTCCACTGGCATGAATAATTGAGAGGGGAAGTTTTTGTATTTTTGAAAATTCAAAAATTTATTCCTTGAAGACAAAGACTTGAGAGAAAATTTGCCTATATTCAAAGCACACTAGAAGGTTATCTCAGAAACAATTTACATTAATCTTATTTGGAATCAGAAAGCTGAAAAAGACAGCCTAAGTCACTCTGATTGTACGATTGGTTTATTTCACTGTTTTTCTTTCTAGAAGCAATGCATGCTCACTGCAGAAAATCAGAAAACAACAAAAGGCAAAAAGAAGGGAATGGAGAGCAGAGATAACCACTGTGAATGCACCAGATCTGAGACATTCTTTTATATGACAGAATATATCTGTTTATCATTTTGAAGAAAATTGAGTGACTGCATTTTCTAAGTGAGCTGGGAAGTTTTCTCTTGGCTTTTTTCATGACCATGTTATTACTTAGTAAAATATGTCATTCTGAAGCCTTAGAAAACACCCTTCCTTTACTTCTTCAAGAGTGGTGAATTACACGTAGGCTATTTACTCAACATTTTTCATTCTGTCAGCATGGTTGGATGCCAAATGGCTGTTCTAATTTTTGAAGGTTTGTTTTTTTGGTACTTGGCCAGGGAAATCATAACTCTTAAAATGCTCCATAGCCCTAACCATACAATTGCATTTATGGATAGATATTATGTTCCATGTTTTGTTGTTTTCTCACTGTTTTAGTGTCTGGGATTGATGCCAAAGGCTATTCAGCCTCACTCCATTTATTAAATTAGAGTGTACAACTAAGTTTACACAATGGAGTTTAGATGGGAAAAAAAAGACCTTGTTTATCATTCTACTTAGGTATCTTTGCATCAGCGAGAAAGGAAAGTATTCCTTCTAAAATATCTCAGTGAAATCTCCTGAGAAATAGGGTATCATAGTTAGCGGAAGTCATTACCCGACGCCTGAGCCACAAGAACTCCTTGCTTTATTCCAAAACATCTTCCCTACTGCTGCCAAGGATGTTTTGTCCCCTAAAATTCAAATCTGTGGCTTCCCTCCTTAAAGCCCTTCACTTGCTCCTGGTTCCTGCCCTTCAGGATTAATTCCAGACTCTGTCCAATGGCAAACAGGCCTTCAGTGATCTGACTGCCAACCTTATTCTTAAATCCTTTACGCTAGTCATATTAAATTACTTGCAATTCTCTGAAAATGTCACTGCTTTCATGCCCCTGCACTTTTATTCCTGTTTTCCCCTCTTTCTGGAATGCTCTGTTGCACTGTCTCTGCTCAGCATCACTTCCTCTGTGATATCTTGCCTGACGTGCTCTGCCCCAGCGCCCTCCCCCTTCCTGGGAGAGGGGACCCTTTGTGCCCCATCACATATACATACTTGTTTCACTGCATCTGTAACACATTGTTGCACTTGTTTGCACATGTGCCTCTCCTTGTCTTTTTTAAAGCTTTTTAGTCTTCAAACCCCATTCACCATCTTTTGGGAGCTGATATATCCTTTTGAAGTTTTCCTCTTTCTTTAGGAACATTGTAATAGCCTTTCAGCTTGCCTGCCCCCCTCCACGCTCACCTGCTCCCTGATTTCACTCTCCATGCCATCTCCAGAGTACTATAAGCTCAGTAAATGATGGCTGGTGTTTCAAAGGTCTGATGGGGACTGGGTGGAATTAGCCTCAAGGCACGATTAACATGGGTCTAATTTATTTCCTATATCAAGGTTGCCTTGACCCTATCGCCGCCAGGGGCTATGAGAAACTAGGTGAGGAATCAGGTGCAGACAGCCGGAACTTGCATGGGTTGGGCGTTCAGGGGTGTGTTACTGGGGCTTCCTTGGGGTCCTGGCTCAGAGTGGTAATGAAATCAAAAGACACTGTCCACTGACCGCAAGTCGTAGCAGAATTCTTTGTTTGGAGCTGAGAGAGACGTACAGTGTGGGAAATACAAAGAGCAACAGGAATCAGTCTTTTCAAAATATATTCCCGGGCTTCCCTGGTGGCGCAGTGGTTGAGAGTCCGCCTGCCAATGCAGGGGACACGGGTTCGTGCCCCGGTCCGGGAAGATCCCACATGCCGCGGAGCGGCTATGCCCGTGAGCCATGGCCACTGGGCCTGCGCGTCCGGAGCCTGTGCTCCGCATCGGGAGAGGCCACAACAGTGAGAGGCCCGCGTACCACAAAAACAACAAAATATATTCCCCGAGAATCTGAAATTTCAAAATACTGTGGTTTGTGTGTGATTACTTGGGATACAAAGTAATTCCTTTGCCACTGTATTTGTTAAAGGGTTGCTTTGAGACATTTTCTAAAAGAAAACAGTGATTCAGAATGTATAAATTCGTATTTCTGCCAACAAAATTGATCTGATGGGTTAGAAATGGTGGCTCATTGTCACTTTAGTTTGTGTCTTCCTGATTGCTAGTAAGATTAAGCAACTTTTCATGTTTATTTATCATTTAGATTTGCTTTTCTGGAAATGCTTGTTCACACAGTCTTTGCTCATTTTTCTACCGAGTTTTTCTTCTTCCTATAAATTTGTACGTGCTTGTTATATACTATAGATACTAACCTTTGTCTTATGCATTACAAATATTTCCCACAATCTGTTGTAATATTTTTCTTTTGTTTATGGTATCTTTGACCTAAACATTTTAAATAAATGTCTCTTTTCCTTTACAACTCTCTGGCTTACTGTTTCAGTTGAAAATGTTTCCCTGACTCCTAGTGTATAAAGTTATTCTCAAATTTTATTCTACAATAGTTTTTCACATTTTGCTTTTAATTCATATGGAATTTATTTTTGGATATGGATTAAGGTAGGAGTCTGATTTTATTTTCCTTTAGAGGCTATGTTAAAATCTTGCTTGTACTAAGATACATTTTGAGACTCCATTCTAATGATCTAATTATTTTTCCAAATAACCAAATTAGGTAGCATTCATTGGGCATATCTGTGCCAAATACTGTCCTGAGCACTTTACGTATTTCAGCTCATTTAATCCTGGCAGTAACATTGTAGGTCAATTTTATTATTCCACATGAACTTTAAAATGCTTTTATCAAATAAAAAGAAACCATCGGGATTATGATTAGAATTACATTAGATTTATACAGTAATTTTGGGGAAATTAACATGTTTTGTATCCGTCAATAATATTTTATAAATTTTATCATATGTCCTAAACCTGTCTTGTCAAATTTAGCCTTAAGTATTCTGTACTTTTATCACTGTTAGAAAGGGAATATATGTTTTCTTCATTTTCACTTCTCTCTGGCTATTCCTATAAGCATTCTTACTGATGCAGTAAGAATAGTGTGTCTGTTATGCAGGTTAGGGTCAATTATGCCGCAGTGGCAAGCTGAATTCTTGGTAGTATAGAACAACAAATAATTTTCTGCTCACGCTATGTGTCCACCACAAGCTGGCAGCATCTCCTTCACATCATCTTCACCCTAGCACCCAGGCTAATGGAGTAACTGCTGTCAGGTACATTGCAGCCTTGGGGTAGAGAGAAAGGAATCAAGGTACAGCGTCTCCTGGCTCATAAAGCTTCTACAAAGAAGTGCCCCATGTCACACCCCTCCCCCCCTTCCATTCTTAAGCCAGAGCAAAGCACAAGCCCGTATCTGACACTGAAGTGTCAAGGATGCATAATCCTCCCACAGGGAAGGGCCCTTCAAGTCACAATACCAAGCCTGACGTCAGTGGGATGGAGATAAGTAGTATTCCAACATGAAGGGCAGCAAATGTTTTGTAGTATTCCAACATGAAGGGCAGCAAATGTTTTGTAATACAATCTATCACAGTGTTTTGTTTTTACATTGGCAAGACTGAGAAATCCTAGAAAATGAAACTTATGTAATAGATATCACTATTCAACAATATCCAGTCCCTGTCTCCTTCCAAGTTTGCAAGATTATACTTTCTTGTCTCTTAAAATTATACACAGCCATCTGACTAATCCTGGCCAGTGAAAATATGAGTGGAGCGGATGTGTTTCACTTTGCATGGAAGCACTGAGGAGTCGGAGCATGATTCCCCACGTTATCTTCCCTGCCATATTGGTTGTGGAAGTATGCGTTGATGCGGAAGTACCAAAAGACCAATGTAGCTAGAATGCTGGGCCATCGTATAGAAGACAGTTGCCTTGCATGCCACCCAGGTGAAGAGCTTATGATTTTAAGTTCTGAGATTTAAGGGATTTTATTTGTTTTTTGGTTTGTTTGTTTTACTGCAACATAGCCTAGCCTATCCTGACTAATACAACATACCTATTTTACATATTTTAACAAAAAACGTGTGTGTGTGTGTGTATTCATTGATCCATATTGTTATGTAGGATGAAGTTCTTTAAGGATCGGTCCAGTGATCTGGATGCCATAATATGGCATAAACCACATTCATAATGCATCCTATACAGTTTCCAGTTTGGATTTCTCTACCATGGATCAAGAACTTTAAAATACTTGTAGAAAAATAGAAATACAGAATCTTACAACTTCCCCTTAATCTTTTATAATTGTCACACCCAAACCAACAGCATTTTTTGTATCTTTGTTTAATCCTTCTAAAGCAGACAACTTAGTTTTCATAAAAACAATTTGTTCTTTTCACATTATTGTTTATTGGATTCAGTAATACTTCTTTAAATTACTTATTTATAATAATAGTACAACTGTCGTAAAAATGTTTAGGAGCAAGCACAACTGGATATTAGTAAGTGTACAGTCAACTGGTGAAAGTGGAATAAATGGTTGTTTCACAAGGTGAGAACATTTATCTTGCTGTAGCTAATAATCTGTAGGTTTTACAGATGAAATTGAGAGCCTCATAAGTCCCAAGGGTCATTTAAAGAGAAGTGAATTAAGAGAGCTTCTGTACTCTTTGTACTATATTTCTGTGCATGCAGGTACTAATTTGTATATGTATGTGTCTCTGTTTTTATCTTGTGTCCAGCCACATTACTGAATTATCTTATTAATTCTAGTATGCTTTTTTTCTTTGTTTGTTTGGCCGTGCCCCGTGGCATGTGAGATCTTAGTTCCCCGATCAGAAATCGAACCCACGACCCCTGCATTGGAGGTGGGGAGGAGTCTTAACCACTGGACTGGCAGGGAAGTCCCTTCTTTTTTTTTTTTTTTTTTTTTTTTTAAATTTTTTGTAGTATGCTCTTTTTAAAAAAATTTTTAAAATAATTTTATTTTTTTGTACAGCAGATTCTTATTAGGTAACTATTTTATACATATTAGTGTATACATGTCAATCCCAGTCTCCCAATGCATCCCACCACCACCACCCCACCACCCGCCGCTTTCCCCCCTTGGTGTCCATATATGTTTGTTCTCTACATCTGTGTCTCTATTTCTGCCTTGCAAACCGGTTCAACTGTACCATTTTTCTAGATTCCACATATATGCGTTAATATATGATATTTGTTTTTCTCTTTCTGACTTACTTCACTCTGTATGACAGTCTCTAGGTCCATCCACGTCTCTGCAAATGACCCAATTTCGTCCCTTTTTATGGCTGAGTAATATTCCATTGTATATATGTACCACATCTTCTTTATCCATTCATCTGTTGATGGGCATTTAGGTTGTTTCCATGACCTGGCTACTGTAAATAGTGTTGCAATGAACATTGGGGTACATGTGTCTTCTTCAGTTATGGTTTTCTCTGGGTGTATGCCCAGTAGTGGGATTGCTGGGTCATATGGTAATTCTATTTTTAGTTTTTTAAGGAGCCTCCATACTGTTCGCCATAGTGGCTGTATCAGTTTACATTCCCACCAACAGTGCAAGAAGGCTCCCTTTTCTCCACACCCTCTCCAGCATGTGTTGTTTGTAGATTTTCTGATGATACCCATTCTAATGTAGTATGCTCTTTTTAAAAGCATTATCTTGCAGTCTCTAAATAGGTTATCAGCAGAAGAGAATTTAATCTCTTTTTCAAATTTATGTTGTTTCCTTTTCTTACTGCACTTGTTACAACCTCCAAAACGAGTAAATAATGGTGTAAATAATGGTGATAGTGGGTATTATGATTCAGGTCCGTCTAACTGAATTTTGGTCAAAAGAATGTGGGTGGAAAAGATTTACCACACTCCCAGTCTTACCTCAGCCTGCCATGTGGTTCTCCACTCTGTCTTCCCTTCTCTGCCATTCAGATGCAAAGGACTTGGTGGAGAATTCTGAGGTCCTTGAAGATGGCAGAGCCACTGATGGAAATATCCTGGGTCTCTGAATAACTGTCTGTAGGAGAGCTGCATTGCTGACCCACACTGGATTATGAATGTGATGAGAAATAATTTATTATGTGAAGCCACTGAGGTCTGGGGCTCTTTGTAAGATAAGCTAGCCTATGCTAGTAGTACATCTTCTAATAAGATTTTAGGTAGAGTTTATATTTGGAATGACCGCTCACCTTTTTCAGATGGCTTTTAATCACCTATTTATCTAAGCATTTTCTCCATTAATTTGCTGGTACAATGAATTATGTTGACAGATTTCTTAATATTGAACCAGCCCTGTATCCCTGGAATAACCCTCCTTGGTTGTAATACATTTTTCTTTTGTTATTCCAAAATACTCTATTTCCTAAGATTTTATTCAGAATTTTTGCACTAGTAATCTTAAGTGAGGTCATTCGATATTTTCTTTCATTGGACTGTTTTTAAAAAAATCAGATTAAGATTTTGCTGGCTTTATGCAATCAAATGTGTAGCTTTCAGGTCTTTTTCTATGGTTTAGAATAATTTTTAAAACTTTGAACTATCTGGTCCTGATGTGTGAAAAAGAAGTTTTAAATTATCCCCTTTTTATAGTTGTACTCAATTTCTCTGTAATTTAAATGTATTATTTTGTTTTGCCTGTTTTTAACCCTTGTAATAACAAAATCATAAGGTATATTCATCATTCATCCGAGACTTCCAGTTTTTACTCAGCAGTGTTTTTGGAATACATCCATGTTGATATACAGTTGATTCATTTTTATTATTGTATAATATTTCATTGTATAAACACACCACTTTAAAAAAATCCGTTCTACTGGTTCATTAGATTTTTCCATTTTTTCCATGTTTCCATGGAAGCATGTTTCCATGTTTTTCCATGTTTTCCATGTTTTTCCATGTTTCCATTTTTTGCTAATATAAATAGTGGTAATATAATTTTTTTGTACAAGTCTGCTGGTGCAAGAGTTTCTCTACTGGGAGCTGAATTGCTACATTGTAAACTCAAAGCTACTAGATAATACCAAAATGTTAACCAAATTGGTTGAAGTAATTTACATTCCAGCTAATAAACTTCCTGTTTCTCCACATTCTTGCCAGTATTTGGTCTTAATCAACTTTTGCATTTTTCTCAGCTGTTGGGTACAAAATTATATCTCATTGTGGTTATAATTTTCATTTTCATATCTACTTTTGAAATTGAGTGTATTTTCACATTATTGGCCAGTTCATGTTTTCTTTCCTATGAAATGCCTGTTCACATCTTCTGCTCATTTGTCTATTAGTTTGTCTTTTTTTATTGATCTGTAGGTCAGCTGTAGGTTTTTGATAAACATTCTTAAATATAATTAAACTTACCAATATTTTCCTTCAGAAATTTTCAAAATTACCTTTCACATATTTTTTACATGTCCCTAATGTAACTGTAATTGTATACACATACAGAAATATATATACACATATTGGGTGAGATAGGGATCTAATTTCTTTTATTTTCTCCTTATGTATTATCCCAGCTCTTTTCATATTGAGAAATCCATCATTTTCTCCACTCATCTGCAATGCTAGCTTTGCCAAATATCTGTTTCTGGGTTTCTGGGTTCTCTTTTCTGTTCTATTTGTTGTCTATCTCTGTGCAAGTTCTGTATTGTCTTAATAACTATAGCTTTTTAAAAAAATTTTATGTATTTAATTTATTTATTTTTGGCTGTGTTGGGTCTTCGTTGCTGCACATGGACTTTCTCTAGTTGTGGCGAGTGGGGGCTACTCTTCGTTGTGGTGCGCGGGCTTCTCATTGTGGCTTCTCGTTGCAGAGCACGGGCTCTAGGCGTGCGGGCTTCAGTAGGCGTGGTGCCCAGGCTCAGCAGTTGTGGCTCGTGGGCTCTAGAGCACAGGCTCAGTAGTTGTGGCGCATGGGCTCAGTTGCTCCACGACGTGTGGGATCTTCTTGGACCAAGGATCGAACCCATGTCCCCTGCACTGGCAGGCGGATTCCTAACCGCTGCGCCACTAGGGAAGTCCTAACTATAGCTTTATGATATGTCTTGATCTATGATAGGACGAGACTTTCTGCTTCCTTCTTTAGAAGTAACTTGTCTATCTTTGGCACTTTGCTCTTTCATTTAAAGGTGAGTTAGAGAGGTTATTTGGATTTTTATTGAATCTTTAGAGTTTGGGGAAGATTGACAACTTTAATGGAAAAGATGGAACTTCTCCATTCATACAGTATATTCTTCATTTACTTAGGTGTTTTTACGTATATTTCCATAAGATTTTATAGCATTCAACATGAAGTTTCTTAAATATTTGTGTTAGATTTGTGTTAGATTTATTTACACAAAAAACATTTTATATTTACACAAAATTTTATAACACAAAAATATTTACACAAAATTAATTTTATAACACAAAAATATTTGTGTTAGATTTATTCCTAGACATCTTATTTTTTGTGCTATTGTAAATGGTATCCTTTTAAAGTTAAAATTTGCAGCTATTTTGCTGGTATATAGAAATGCAAAGAAATGCAGTTAACTTTTGCCTTTGACCCTATATCTAGCAACCTTGATCAATTTTCTTAGTTCTTATAAGAAATAAGATTCTTTGAGTTTTCTACATTGGCAATCATTTAACTTGTAAATAATGCTAATTTGGTTTCTTCCTCTCCAGTCCTTATACCCCTTTGTTATTTTTCTTGATGCACTGCAATGACTAGAACTCCAGCACAAAGTTGTCAGGAATGGTAATAGCTTATCTCCTTGTCTTAGTCCTTATTTTTAAAGGAAATGCTTTTAACGTTTTTACTGTGGAGTATTATATTTGCTGGAGATGTTTTTGCAGATATCCTTTGTTAGGTAGGCTAAGGATGTTCTATTCCTTTTTGGCTATGAGTTTTCCATTTGTTTCTATTATAAATGCCTTGTAAAATTTTTTTGAATGCTTTTTTAACCCCTTTTGAAATGACCTTGTTGTTCTCTTCTTTTAATCTGTTAATATGGTAAATTACATTAATAAATTCTCTAATGGTGCAACAGTTTTCCATCCTCGAAATAAACCAAACTGATCATTATTTTCTTATACATATAGTTGCTATTGTTTTGTTTAAGATTTTTGCATCCATGATCAAGAATGAAGTTGGACTGTAACTTTTTTCTTGTCTGTTTTTGTATAAAGTTATACTAGACTCATAAAATTAGTTAGGAGATGTTCCTCCTTTTATATTCTCTGAAAGAGTTTAAGATTGGAATTATCCATTCCTCGAATCTTGGTACGTCTGCCTATAAAACTGCCTGGCCCTGGTGTGGGAAAAATTTTAACTACTGATAAAATTTTATGAATGATTATAGGCTAGGTGGTAATCAAATTACTTAACCAATTAGGATGGTTGCACTAATCAATCAGAAATGACCCTGGCCCTAAGCAAACTGTATGATCATACAGTTGCATATAAGCTAAGTATCAGCCCTTATATTTAAAATTTCAGATTTACAATTTCTTCTTAAGTCAGTTTTATAAATTTATGTTGCCAGGAATTTCTCCATTTTACTTAAGTTTTAAGATTTATTGCTAAATTGCTTGTAATGTTTTATCTGGGTAATTTCTGTTATATTTTTGACTTCCTTTTCCATTCTTAAAATTTTACCTGCTTTTTCTCTTTCTTCATTAATTTGCTAAAGGTTTGTCAGTTTTATTAAAATTTTGTCAATGAGCCAACATTTTGCTTTGTTGATCCTTTCTATTGAATGTGTTTTCTGTTTTGTTAATTTTTGCTCTTATTTTTAATTATTTCCTTTATTCAATTCTATTTTGATTTGGGGGGTTCTTTTTGTAATTTCAACTTTTTTATTAGTGTAAGTATTATAAAGCTATTCACCTCCTCCATCTACCACTTGAGCTGTATCTCACAAGCTTTCCTATATAATCATTATTGTTGGTTCTAAGTATTTTCTAATTTCCCTTTGCTTTTTCTTTTGTCCCATGAACAATTTAGATTTGTGCTTTTAAATTTCCAAGTCTTTTTGTTTTTGTTATTAATTGTGTAATGGTCAGAGACTGTGGTCTATGAGATAGTGATTCTTTGACATTTGTTGAGATTTTCTCTGTGGGCTAGTATATTGTCAGTTTTTATAATTGTTCCTGTGAACAGAAGTGTATTCTCTAGTTACTGGGTACAGGCATCTGCGTATGTTCATTAGACCTGGTTTGTTTCTTGTGATGGTCAAATCATTCATATTCTTACTGATATTTTTATCTTGTCAACTTCTGACAAAGACTTGTTAAATTCTACCTCAGTAATGGTGTATTTGTCCGTTTCTTTTTCTTGTTTTGTCATTTTTTGCTAGCTATTTTTTGAAGCTATGCTATTAGAAGTATGCAAGTGTAGAATTGTTTCCATCTCCCTAATGAATTGGACCTTCCTCAGTAGGTAATGAACCTCTATCTCTAGTATTGCTTTTTACCTTAAGGTATTTTTTACTTATCTGATAATATATTCACACAAGTTTTCTTTTGGTCAGTATTTATTAAATGTCTTTCTATCTTTTTACTTTCAACTCGTTTATGAACTTATTTGTTTTATGTCTCTCTCATAAACAACATGTAGCAAGATCTTGCTTTTTATCCAATCTGATAAAAAATTTGGTCCACTTACCCTTATTCTTATTTTAATATATTTGGATTCCGTTTCTACCATATTTTATGAATTCTGTTCTACTTTTTCTATATTCTTTTTTTATCTCCTTCAATTTTTTTTGGATTAAGTTTCATGTTTTATTTTTCTCTTACCTGTTTCCTCTCAATCTGTTTTTTCCCTTTATTTGTTTAGCACTTATACCTTTGGTTTTTTTATATTTTATGGGATGTCCTAGACTTTTTAATATATATATGTGTATGTGTAATTAAGTAAAGTGTATAACTAATCAAATGTGTAATTTAATGTCTTAAGTTAGTGTTTTACCCTCTTGAGCAAAGTACAGACGTTTGAATGCCTTATTTCTATTATCTCCTTCCTACTTATATGCCATTTTTTACTAGCATTTTGATTCTATATTATTTCTTAACCCCATAATTAAGACATTATTACTGTTTTTTAACACAGCCAGTGATTGTTTAGATTTACTCATGTATTCATCATTTTCTTTGCTATTTTGGATCTCTGACCTTCTTTCTGGGATGAGTTTTCTTCATCCTGACATACATCCTATAGAAATTTCTCTGGTGAGTGATAGTAAACTCTCATTTTGTAGTTTGTAAAAAAATGTTTTTATTTTGCCCTCATTCTTTTTTTTATATATAAATTTATTTATTTATTTATGGCTGCATTGGGTCTTTTTTTTAGTTTATTTTTGGCTGCATTGGGTCTTGATAGCTGCACGCAGGCTTTCTCTAGTTGTGTCGAGCGGGGGCTGCTCTTCATTGCAGTGCACAGGCTTCTCATTGCAGTGTCTTCTCTTGTTGCGGAGCACGGGCTCTAGGCGCACGGGCTTCAGTAGTTGTGGCTCACGGGCTCTGGTGTGCAGGCTCAGTAGCTGTGGCACACGGGCTTAGTTGCTCCGTGGCATGTGGGATCTTCCTGGACCAGGGCTCGAACCCGTGTCCCCTGCACTGGCAGGCGGATCTTAACCACTGCGCCACCAGGGAAGCCCTGCCCTCATTCTTGAAAGATAGTTTTGCTGGGTATAGAAAGTTAGGTTGTTAGTTATTTTCACTCTGCATTTTGAAGATATTATTTCACTACTTTCTGGAATCCATATTGCTTTTGATAAGTATGCCCAAAGTCTGTTATTCCTCTGTGAATAGTCTGTATTTCTCTCTCTAACTGCTTTTAAGATTTTCCCTTTGTCTGCATTTGACCACAATGTGTCTTGGTGTGAAAGCCTTTTTATATATCCTGCCTGAAATTTGTTAGGCATATTTCTATGCTAAAACAGGGGAGACGCTCAAAAAAAGTCACATTTACCCTTGGCTATCCTTCCGCCCACTGCCACCACCTCCTTTGAACACAGTTATGAGATCTGGAGCTGTGAGAATCACCTTCAAATTATGAGGTTACAAACACAAAATGGAGAAATTGAAGAGAAAGAATCCATGTCCTTGATAACCTCACGGAGCACTGAATTGCCTGTCTCTAGGCTTCACGCTATAGAAGGAAAATAATTGCCTTTTTACTTAATGTATACTCTTTAGTCAGGTATTCTGTTACATTCAAAATTAATCTTAAAACATGATCCTTTATTTCTCCTGTGAAGTGCAACAAACATTGTAACAGAGTAAGTGCTCAGTAACATTTTTCAAATGACTACTGATCATTTTGGATCATGTACATGGAGAAATCTGTGTTTTGTCTTTGAAAATTTCTGAAAATATTGATAAATTTGATTTTATTTAAGAATTTTTCATCAAAAACCTATAGCTGACCTACAGATCAATTTTTTAAAAAAAGACAAACTAATATCAAATAACCTGCTAAAGTACCAGTCAGTGTTTCTTCTACTACACCATAGCTTGTCAGGCTTAGCTGGAGTTTTAGGAACCAGAAATGCAGTCTAAGACATGTGAAATACATGACTCCTATTTCATCAGGTTTGGTCTATACTCATTGAGACAAATCATTCATTCTTAGGGAGGAGGAGGCAAAACAGATGAAAATCCAGATTAATCAGAAGATCTGGCTTGAGGGGGTTGCAGGTATAAGTGGGGATGAGGAGGAAGGAGAGAGTGAGATAGAGGATGAGAGAGAGATCAAAACGTCTGGTCCCCTTTACTCCTCTCTCCCAGTCAGCTCAGCTGTCTTTTAGAAAGTAGACATGCGTTTTGAGAAGGAGCAATCTGCAAGTGAGCTTGAAGCAGAGATGCCATTGATCGACCTGTGGGAAGCTCTCCTGTTCATCCAGTGCTAACTGCATTCTGGGAATACCGACTGCATTATTCAGGTGTGGTTTCCTGAGACAGAACGTGATTGTGTACTGCAGTAGGACACGTAGTGCCCGCGCTCCAGGGAAGCTCTGAAAGCATGTATTAACCTCCTTTCCCCATCACGCAGGCATACTCTCCCAGAATCTAAAGAGCTGGGCTACTTTACTGCAAAAATTCAAATATACTTGAAAAGCTTGTTTCTCTAGTTGAACACTGCCGGGTTTTCACCTCGTTCAGTGTAGGGAATCCCACTTCAGGTTCTACACAGAAAGAGAAGTTCCGATGGTCATGGCAGTCACCATAGACTCAGTCATGTTTCTGTAATGAAGATATGAAGCTGCAGTCTGGCTTGGGGTTTGAGAGCTGGTCCTATAGTGGACAAGATTCCCTCCCGAGTTCTCCAGGCCCACCCACCTCATGATCCCTGATCGACAGAGCCCAGGCTTCTGAATGGGTCAGAGTGTCATACACATCTTTAAACAATCAAAATGATCATATCTTAAAATAGAAGAAACAGCAGCCCAGCCGAACCCTCCCCAAGCAACCATTTCTGTCCTGAGGAGGGTTGCAGCTTGATCTGCTGGGGAACAGAATGGCTGCCAGTGGGGTATTTGGATTTCCTTCTATTTCCACTATGTCCTGGTCATTAAAATGGGGGATCTCCACAGAGTTAAAGGTTATTTTACACAGGAAGCAGATTCAGTTTTAGTACAACAAATGTCTTCCTTTCTCCAGCCATGGAAGAACTCCACTCAGAGGGAGTCGTGATAAATCAGAGCATCAGCCCTTTCCGCTTGGATACCAATAAGTCTTACACTTCAAAATTGCTGACCTAAAAAGGATACTTGAGAAGGAGCATGTCTTTTTTTTTTTCTTTTAAAGAAAGCAACACCAGAAGCAGTCTAACTTCCTTGTTCACTTAGATGCATGCAAAAAAGAAAAGTGAGTCACTCTGAGTTTCTAACTTTAGTATATAGAAACAAAGCACTGAATCATAAAACTTGTCAGGGAAGACCTAGATATAGTTTTATCTAGATAATGTTCATATTGACAGAGTCTGAAATTCTATTTTTGTGGTAGAGTTATGGAATTGGGGCTACAAGTGTCTACTCACCAATAATTTGCAGATCAGGATGTGACTATAGAAAACATTCCAATAAAGATACGGCAGGGCCATCTCATAGCACAGTCTACCTTCACTGAGTCAGCCATACTCAGGCCAAAGCTTTTCCGAATCCAGAATTGCAAAGGAACTATGAAATCAACTTTAGGAAAAGCATTGTAGACCTAGTCCAAATATTAATGTTAATCATGCTGTGGATGAAAGGAAGGGTTTTAAAAAATCACTTATTCAGTCAATTGGAAACTAAATAGAAACCTACGTATGAAACATATTTGATAGGATCCAAGCTCAAGTCTTTCTGCAAACCAAAAACAACTCTCTTGGAAACCTGATATAACAGAATTAGTCTACCCCAAATAATTTATCCTATTTCCTCCCTTTTAAAATAACTAGTCCCCTGCCCTGTCTTCAATACTTTTAAAACTTATTATCTCTCATAGATATGAACTACCTTTCCAGCTGTTCTGATGGGTTTGTAATTACAAACTGTCAATCAGTAATCACAAACAATTACTAATGACAATACCATGAAGTAATTTTTAAAACAACAATAACAACCGAGCTTCCTGACTTCACCATTCTGCCTTAATGCTGCCCATTGAAGTAAACTAAGCAAAACAAAGTAATTGGCTGATTCATTGCATTCCTAAACCATGATTTGGGGAGTGTCTGGTGTTCGGAATATTTGCATTACTGCTCTCCCAACCATGAGAGGGTTTTTTTGTTTGTTTTCTGTAAGATTTCCCAGAGTCATGGGATATTTATCAAACACCGCAGTTAAATTCAGTCCCAGGTAGGGTTCCGAAGAATGATTGGGCCAGCAAAACCCTCTTCAGTATGAATGTTCCGTCATGTCTGCATTTGTCGGGGTCACTCTCTTCCCTGCAGGACCTTCTTCCTTCTTTGACCCCTCGCGGCAGGAGGCTGTGGACTGCCCCCTGAGGAGCACTCTGGTAAGAACTTCCAGATCGTTCAGTGAGACTATAGCAGAAAGGAGCCGAGGTGGAAAGAGAGGTGGTGTGGGATTTCCCTCAACTACTGTCTGACATCTTTTAGGCTTCTTGTAAGTGATTTAGGGTCTTGGACACGACCCCTAAATCACTTACAAGTGATTATAACCACAGTTACCACAGAATGCCAGGCCCCGTGCTGAGCCCCCGACCTATGTTCAAACCTTTCAAGTTCATTCCTGTTAACATTTGCCATTTTGCCAATGAGCAAATTACAGCTTAGGAAACTTCATTGCCCAGATCTCCTAAGCCAGTGACAGAATCAGTTTGTCAGGCTCTAGAGCTCAAGTTCTTAGCATTTTGCTCTACTTCCTGGGTAGAAAATTCAGCCACAAGGCCATAAAAAAAACAGAAATCACCATCTAGCCACATGCAAAATAAATATTAGTTGGAAGCTTTCATAAAAAATAGCGAGCATATTTTGAAGCTCTTTGGAGAGGACACACAGGAGATAAATGAGAAGAACCGTCGTTTCTCTTTGAGTAGTGTTTTTGCAGCATTTGGTAGGGCTCACCTGATAGCTGCAGACTGGAAACAGCCTGATGTTGCACCATCTAAAGTTGCTTCGGCTGATTACAATGGCCTCATAAAAGTAGGGACCACCATTATACAAACTCATCTCTTACCGGCCACCCCCAGTTGAACTGAGAGTGTATTTCCATCTTATCCTATTCTGACATGTCGGTCCATAAGTGACTTAACTAGTATTACTGACTTAAAGAAAACCCAGATCTGTAGGTACTTAGGAAAAAGGGGCTTTCATGCTCTAAAAGCCCATTTCTTCCCTTCTTTATTAAAGGTAGCATCGAATCAACACAACATGAGAGGTGCATTGAACTTGGAAGCAGCTGCATTCCATGATGGGTACAGAAGCCCATTCAATTAATTCCTACTCAGTGCTGCACTGATTACATATTGCCCATACACAAAATAAAGGAAAGCCCAAAGTATTGTCTCTCCCCCATAATTTTAAATAAGATTGAAAGACTTAAATAAGATTGAAAGACCCCCCAAATGCCATTGGCTTGATTCATGTACTGCTTTCAATCAAATCTCAGCATTCCATTCTAAACACGAAGTATATATTTTTAGCGTCAATAAGTAAATTTTCCAGCTCTGTGAATGTGAGGGGTGGGAAGCGTTTATCTTGTTGGGGTCGGCAATGGAGACTTCTAGCCTCCTTCAAATAGCCACCGAATCCCTTAAAGTGAAAGTACTTGTTACTTGTCTTTAGCAAACAGAACAAACAACAATCCTTTGATCTTTAGGAAGCTCTTTCTTGTTAAGGTAACATTCTGTCTGACTTTTATGTTTCAGCATTCATTGTATATTTAATTATTTTTAAAAGTTTTGTTTTAAACGGTAACACTTTTTCATAACTTAAGATAAACACGGGCATGCTTTGTTAAAGATTAAAAATAAATCTCACACGAAACTGCAAAATTGGCAAAGATAATACCACATGGGGTTGGTATGTTCCAAAACACGATTCTCAGGGGGCCCCTCTAAACACACTGAATTAGAATTCTTGTTCTGAAAAGTTTCAGGAAGCCCCTGACTCTAACCCACCCTTTCCTGAAACTGGTGAAAGTATGAAAAAAAAATGACCACTGAAGTGAAAAAAGAAGAATCTCAACACATCAGGGAGGCATGTTTTGTCTTTTTTTAGTTTGTTACTGTGTTCAAAAATATCTTGATGCTAACCTTATAATGCTTTCGGACAAGGAACACACAGGGATAGCAATTATAAAAACGGGGGTGTTTACATCGCTCAATAAATGTGTTATCAAATAACTGCTTTTAAGTCAATGTGAGAATAATTACTAGATCTTATTGCACTGGAAACCACCTTATTCCAACCGATGGGAGTTTGATTGTAACCTCTTATAAATAAGGGTTCTCTTTCGGAGATATCAAGATAGACATAGAGACAGGTTTTCCTCGGTGCCTCATTTTTCAGATTCCCCAGAATCTTTGTTCACTTGCTTTTGCATTTTATTCTTTCTTTCTATTCCAATACATTTCTTCTTTCTGCGGTTGGGAGAGTTGTCTCCACTCACGGATTTGGGACTGGGATGTCTGAAATATTAATGCAGTTCTTGGAGTAGACGGTAGGTGGCGACGAAAAGCCGTGCCTCTCAGCCCGCCATCCTCTCTGGCAGTCCCAAATCAGAAGTGTGAGAACTCTTGATGTAATGGGGCAGGGGAGAGAGACAGATGGGAACCAGAAAACCTGGGTGTCTACTCCTCCCTTAGACACCCACTGTTATGACTAGGATCCAGCTTCCTTACTTTCAAATGGAAAACTATTCTACCCCAAGTGAAATTAAATATTCAGACCCAATGAACACTTTGCAGAAGGGTTTTTACTTACTCAGTGCCCATGTTACAACTTCTAATATGCCAATGCCGTTTGCTAAAACTAAACAAAGATGTACACATGTGAATTCAATAAAGTATAAAAAGTGGATTTTTTTTTTAAAGTTTAGAATTACAGGAGTCCTTTACAGATCTATCCTAGCCTCAGATTCATGGGAGGAAATACTTTCCATAGGGAATCATGAAATAAAAAGGTTTTCTAGGGTTTCTCTAAGAGAACAGTTAGGAAATGAATTGCCCGAAGTTGTCAAGCAGAGCTAGAACTATGGTACTTAGCTCGGAGTGGAATGCGATAGGCCATCGGAAAGGAATGTGATCTGGGTTTGCTGGAATGAAGTGGGGTTTATTAGTTTTTCTTTCCCAGGACCAAGAATTGACAACTGGATGGCCTAAATGAAATTGTTGCTATTTGGACAGGGTTGTGGGAATTAGGAGAAAGACTTAGAAAGCTGCAGGTTCAAGCATATTATAGCTCTGGCATTGGGTCACTGAAGTCTGTGAAAAGCAGAGCTAAAATTAGATTAATTCGGGGTTAAATCTTCATAAAAACTGGAGTTATATAATCTTGGAATTAGAGATCATGTGTTCTGACCTCTCTCCCAAAGCAAATATCCCCAGAAGAACGTCTTTGAAAGGTGACCTTGCAGGCATTTTCTGGAACACTTTGAAGAAAGAGCTCTAGCAACTTTTCAGAATACCCTATTCCATTCCTAAACCCCCGATTTCAGCACTTTTTGAACCATGGTGAGGAACCTAGAACGCACACACATATTTTTGGAGGTCTAAGTGTTCTAAACAAGATCTGCAAATTTTTGTTGTTTTATTTGGACAATTGAAAGAGAATTAATATGTAAACATGCCACCGTGACCACTTTCTTCTCATCAGTAAACTTTCTGTTTATGAGCTCCTTTAGGTTTACAGAAAAATTGAGTGAAAAGTTTAGACATACCTCATACCCCCTAACCCCTCCACCTCCAATTTCCCTATGATTAATATATCAGTGTAGCATGATTGTTACAGTTGATGAGCCAATATCAATACATTATTATTAATTAAAGTCCATACTTTACTGCTAGGGTTCATTTTTTGTGTTGTACATTCTAGGGATTTTACTTTTTAAATTTATTTTATTGAAGTATAGTTGATTTACAATGTTGTGTTAACGTCCGCTCTACAGTAAAGTGATTCAGTTATATATATACATTCTTTTTCATATTCTTTTCCATTGTGGCTTATCATAGGATATTGAATATAGTTCCCTGTGCTGTACAGTAAGACCTTGTTGCTTATCCATTCTCTGTATAATAGTTTGCATCTGCTAATCCCAAACTCCTAATCCATCCCTCCCTTACCCGTAGGGGTTTTGACAAATGCAATGACCACTTTTTATCTGAGGACCACCAGAGATATTTTCAATCATACTTTTGTTTATGTGTTATGGGACTAGTTCTACTTTAATTGTTTGGGACGAATAAGTAAAGAACAGAGTTGGACTGACAGGCAACAAATGATGTTAATTTTAGTGAAGGAAAGTGACTTCATACTATGCCTCATAAATGAAGGTTTGTCTGTGGTTCAGAAAAAGAAATGTGTTTGGTTTGAGTTATCACAAATTATGCAGTGGTCTACACCTCCCCAAGGCAAAAGCCATCATTGGTACCGTATTCGTGTCCTGAAGGGTGATTTTGTTTCAGCAAATGATATCATCTCTCACATTAAAATAAGGCTATTTCAATACTGTTGATATTTTAGTTTGTTTGCTTTTAATTTATACATTTGTAAATGTGGTTTGTTAACTTAATTTCCAGATTTGTATAACTGTAGGCATAAGGACTTATACCTAGTTGTACGCCCCATAATTAAGAAATGCTATAGAGAAAATACTTGCAAATGATATGACTAATAAAAGGTTAAGATCCAAAATATATAAACAGCTCATACATACAACTCAATATCGAAAAAAAACAAACACCCGATTAAACAGTGGGCAGAAGAACTGTATAAACATTTTTCCAAAGAAGACAGACAGATGGCCAACAACCGCATGAAAAGATGCTCAATATCGCTAATCATCAGAGAAATGCAAATCGAAACCACCACGAGGTACCACCTCACACCTGTCAGAATGGCCATCATCAAAAAAACACAAATAAAAAACGTTGGCAGCCATGTGGAGAAAAGGAAACACTTGTACTTTGTGGTGGGAATGTAAATTGGAGCAGCCACTATGGAAAATAGCGTGGAGGGTCCTCAAAAAACGAAAAACAGAACTACTATATGATCCAGCGATTTCACTCCTGGGTATATGTTTGAAGAAGATGAAAACACTAATCTGAAAAGATATGTGCACCCCATTGTTCACAGTAGCATTATTTACAATAGCCAAGATATGGAAGCCACCTACGTGTCCCTCAACAGACAAATGAAGATGTGGTATGTACGTATAGACAATGGAATGTTACTCAGCCTTTAAAAAAAAAAAAGAATGAAATTCTGCCATTTGCAACAATGTGGATGGACCTAGAGAGTATTATGTTTAGTGAAGTAAGTCAGACAAAGAAAAATGCTCTTTGTTATCACTTATGTGTGGAATCTAAAAAATAAAACAAACGAATGTATATAACAAAACAGAAACAGACTCACAGATCTAGAGAACCAACTAGTGGTTACCATTGGGGAGGGTGTGGCAGGCAAGATAGGGGCAGGGAATTGAGAGATACAAACTACTCTGTATAAGATAGATACGCAACAAGGGATACATAGTACAGCACCGAGAAATATAGCCATTGTTTTGTAATAACTTTAAATGGAGTATAATCTATAAAAATATTGAATCACTGTGTTGTATACCTGAAACTAATATAATATTGTAAATCAACTACACTTCAATTAAAAATAAGTTGTAGAAAAAAATATTTGTAAACCCTGGGGATTTTCAAGAATAATTTTTCTCTATGAGGGAGCCTGTACAGGAGTCAGGTTTAAGAAAGCCCATTCGAAGTGTGAGAAAGTTTTTCCCTATACAGAGTGCAGAAGAGCCTCCCTGTGTTTTGTGCATACTTACCCTGGTACTGCCCTCTGATGTCTAATCCTTTACTACACAACAGCCCTCTGAGTATTTAAGAGTAACAACTGCCCGGTTTAAAGCTTCCTCTTTTATATTTTAAGAGCCAGAAACAGAGTGATATAGACTGAATATATGTCTGATCCCTGGAGGGCAAGGTATAACTCCACCCTCCTTGCACTGATTGTATTGAGAGCTGAGGTTAAGATTTGCTTTTCTCATCTACCAGCCCTCTCAAAAGGGAAGGCAAGGTCAGCCTGGCCTGATTCGTTCTTCGTGAATTCGTGATGATTCTTGGGGCTTCTCTCTGGACTTCTCAGAATGCTCTAGGTCATGTCCAGGGTGGATTAAGCTAGAGGGTTAGAGTTTCTGTGATACAGCCTTCTCCCATTTGCCCACTGAGATAATGTTTTCCTATAACCAATGTTCTGGCCACTCTATCATTCTATGTGATTTCTCAGAGAGAACTCAGAATGGTTCTTCAAGTAAAACCTCAAATCATTTTTTTCCCCAGGACTGTATTTCTGTTAACCTGGACCTAGATGAAGGATGTGTGGTGCTTGCTGGAGGGCCCAATGTCACTGACAACTGACAATTAGAAAGTTACTGCCTGAGTCTTTGATGGTCCAACTCAAGTTGCTACTTTGGAGGTTGGGGTCAAGGTAGGTGGGACCTAAAGGCCCTGTGGAGTTGGGAGCAGTGTTGGCCAGTCGCTAAGACAGAACATAAGGACTCTGTGAAAAGAGCCCATCCTTCTCTCCTGAAAGATTATGTGGTGTGCCTTGGGCCACCAAGTGAGAATCAACAGAAAAACTAAAGAAAAAATACAAGTCAGTGACCTAAAAAGCTGAGAGCAGGTTGGGATGAGGTGTGAGGAAAAGTTTCTCTGAACAGGAAGTTGAAAGAGCAGGAAGAGAAGGAGAGCCTGTCCTGGAGTACCACCAATATGGGTGCCGTGCGTGCGTGCGTGTGTGTGTGCGCACATGCACTCGTATGAGACACAGGGAGGAACTGGAGGGAAAGCAATTCTGCGAGCACTCTAATCTACACAACCTAACCTCAAAAGGGTAGGAAAAAGAGGGATTTAAGCATTCTTACCTGCTACCTTTCAGTAAGGTGATTCTGACTAATGTTTATGATGAATTGTGAGGCCTTTATGAGAAACTCTGAATTTTGATCATTCAAAGCCAGGAGGTAACTCCTGTGGGAATCACTGGTGATGAGGAAGGCGGTACAGGAAAGCCAATGTCTCTACAGGACAACCTTTGCTCCTTCAGTCATATACTTGGATGGACTCCTGGTTACCTAAGGACAAGCCTGGGTATTCCCCATATGACAAAGGAGCACTGATCTTGGAAACACGCCTGAGTGAGAGTCTTTGCTCCAACCCTTGCTAGCCATGTGACCCTAGGAAATTTACTTAGCTTCTCTTTTGCACAGTTTCCTCCTTGGTAAACTAGGATAGTAATACTATGCTTAGCTCCTAGGGTTGTTTTGAGAAGTAAATGAGTTTAAATATACACAGAGCACCTAAAGGCACGTGGAAAATGTTGTATCATGTATGAATTATTATTTTAACTTGGCCTTTCCTAACCTCAGAGGAAGCTGGGAAAGTGGGTATGTGGGTAAGGAGAAAGGAATTACTGCAAGAGACTCAAACCAAATATGACTTTCCCCTGGGGTTGTGTCAGGACTGATTTCCCTGAGAAGAGGGACTCTCCACCTGGCATTTACATAAAATCCGAGTAGTGTTAGCAAGGAAGAAGGGGGAGGGTGATATGGCTGTAGGAGAAGCTGCAGGCTGTGTCTGCTGCATACCTTGATTTCCAGGTGAAACACAGAGATGCACGTGGCCGCCCCAAGATGGCAGCCAACCACAGCCAAATCTAGGTCTCTTGTTTCAATGTTACTTTCTGGTACCAAATGATTTGATAGCTTTGTGCTTCCTAACTATCATGGCCTGGGTACAAAGTGTTGATATACAAAATTTGTAGACCTTTAGACATTTTGAAGAACAAAGTACGGCTATCACGTGAACACACACCAACAATTCAAGTGTCACTCTAAATAACAGTACATCCGATTCAGAGCACATGTTGCTGGGCTACCTGGTCGATTCTCTTGGCTGTCTTCATCTGAGGTGTTCTGCTTGGCTTGTCTGACTAGAGAACTTCCAATATCTTTAAGAACACATGTTTCCATCCCCTGGTATACAGCTCCAGCTTTTAGAGCTTGGACAGAAATGAGTTAGCTATTTGTTGCCAACTCACTTGTTCCATTTTGAAGCAATGTAAATATCCAATATTAGAGGGATAGTTAGATTATGATTCCATTATGAAATATTGTGCAGAAATTAATCTCATAAGGGTAAAGACTGTGTAACAACAAGGACATGTAGGTAGGTATCGTAATGAGTGTAAAGTGAACAAATCAGTAGAGCAGACACTCTGGGTCCACCCGTGCCACCAAGTGTTCTCAGTTGTTCTAACCAAGTTCCAGCCGCCAGATTGAGCATCTCTGGATGGGGGGGTGGGGGGTGGTGTCTTTCCCAAGCACCCTCAATTATGGACACACACACAGAAATTAGGAATTAGCTAATTGGGAATTGGCTCCCCTTCTCCACCCCCGAGCAGTCCTTAAGCAATGGCCATGGGGAGTCGATGTATAAGTTCCCCAGCTTCAGTACCCCGTTGAGCTGCGTGTTTTGCACTGTGTCCCCAAATTTCCTATGGGGTTAAGTTTCTATCACTTGATAAGGGTGCTCTTTGTCAGCTGCTCTCCCTTCCCTGTGTTGATACCCATGCCCCCCGTGGTGTTGCCTGCACTTCCCAAATAAACTACCTTTGCATGAATACCTCATCTCAGGGTTGGCTGCTGGGAAAACCCAAGTAAAAACATGCAGCATAGGGAAATTTAGACACATCCCTCTTTGGCCCTATAGAGGATGTATATACACACAGGCCAGGATGAAAAGGAAAAACACAACAATGACAGGAGTTTAAATGAGGATGGTGAGAGTATGTCAGATTTTTTTTCCTTCTATTTTCTAAACTTTCTGTGAAGTTGTTATATGAGTATAAACTTTTTCTGTTTTATATGTTTAAGCAACAGTAAAAACATCTGTGTGCCTCAAATCCACATACACAGAAAGGTTGGAAATAGAAGTGAGAAATATCTCTTAATGAAATGGGTTGAAAAAAAAAAAAAAAAAGAAATGGGTTGCCCACAGAATGGTCTGTTTTAGGACAGCACCGGGTCAGTGAGGTTTCTGGAGCCAGAACGTGACCTTGTAGAAACCAGACCTCAATCTGGTCCACATCAAACATCTACACAAATTCAAGGTTTACACAGTTTAGTGCCCAAAGTACAGCAATGTCTGTTTTTTCAAAGAGCAAACTGTATAAACACAAACACATATTGCATTCATTCCTATTTTTTCTAAATTCCAAATAACTAAGCATTTTCTTTGGAAAGTTTCCTCACAAGTAAGTAAAATCATTTCTGTTTTAAAATTGTGATCTACAGTTTATATGATCACAGCTTCTTTTATTTTACTGAGCTGTTTTCCATGTAAAACCTATTTTTAACCCAAAGAGTTGAATTTAGTTATCTTGCTTCTAGGAACATTATAGCAGGCTGTAGAAACGAACATTTTATTTTCCCATCATTTTCTACTTTAAAACTTTTGATTAAAAAAAAAAAAGAAATACACACAGGCACATGAAATTGATTCTATTGTAAAGGGAATTTACGTTCCAAACCAGGAGCTAAACAGATTGTAGGTATAAAGCCAAACTATTTGGACATGTAGTCTCTGAGATAAATACTGTACCCAACAATGTCACTTTTTTTTTTTTTTAACATCTTTATTGGGGTACAATTGCTCTACACAATGTCACTTTTTGAAATGGGGAGGAGTGGATAGCTGCTTCATTGAAGAGAGTTAGTGATTTTATTTGAAAGGCTAATTAACTCAACGTACAAGTTTTTCTTCTCCTATAGACAAAGTGAGGGTGGGGTCACTTTCTACCGGTAAAATGAGGAAGGAAAATGTGTTCTTTACTTCCTGTTATCTTTTTCTTATGGGAAGGCTGATAGAGGCTGTAGAATAAAGTGGTGAAAGATGACATGCTTCAGAGCTAGAGAGACCTAGGTTCAAATCCTGGTTCAGCCACTCATTGGCTGGGAGAACTTGGGTAAGTTATTTAACTTCTCTGTGCCTCCATTTCTTCCTCTGTAAAATCGACATTATACCTAAGAGAAACAGCCCTTCATAATAACAAAGAATAGAAAGCAACAGAAATGCCCATCAACAGAAGAATGTATGGAAAAATTACACAGCTGAGAAAATGAATGAACTCCAGCCCCTTGTGAAAAGCATGGACCAACCTAAGGAACGTGATGCTCAGTGAACAAAAGCCTGCCACCCTTTTCATCAAGTCCAAATCTAACTAAAACTAAGCAATCAGGTATTTGGGTATACAGTAGAAAAAAACAAGGAAATGCAAATTTCTGGATAGTGGTTGTGTGGGGAGGTGAACAAGAGAATGGGTTGGGAGGAGCACAGAGATGGATGCGAGCTACTGTTCACGTTCTGGTTCTTGGGTTGGGCGGCAAGTTCATTGACAAGTTCATTTTGTTAAGTAAAATATGAATAAATGAATAAAAGACGAGCAGGAGAGGGCCATGCCTGGAACGACAGTGGTCCTTAACCAATTAACCCATTACAATTAACCAGTGTGGTGCTAGTGCATCTGAGATTGCAAGAAGAAAGAAAGAAAGAAAGAAAAGAAGTAGACAAAGTAGTATCTACTTTATAGAGTTGTGATAAAAATTAAATGAGAAAATGCATGTCACATGCTTAACATAACTGCCCAGAAAAGAGTACATTTTTAAGAGATGATATCTCAAATTGCTATTTTGTAAAACCATAGTTTTTAGACGATTTCAGACTTTGGAAATGTCTCATATACTTGGAATGTATCAATTTCAACCAAACAAGATTAATTCTAAGACTGTTCTTGTTGCCAGCTCAGTTCTACATGTATTACAGATGAATGGAACCGATACTTGAATCTAGCCATTCGTTTTCGAGGGCCTATGTGATGTGCCAGGTATTGACTTGGGTCCTGGAGACCCTGGTGAGTGTCACAGGTCTAGACTCTGCCATTGCGGGGTACACGGGGCTGAAGGAGTGAACAAGTAATTAGGTGGTTACCGAGGTGATTAGGGCCAGAGGGGGAGGAACATGCTGTGACCCGGCACTGCTGACCCGCAGGGAAGGTCAGAACAGTGCGGGGCAGGGGGCACAGACTGCCACCAGCCGTGAAGTGTCCCCAGCCCAGCTCCACCTCCCTGGGGGAGCGACCAGGCTCAGGGTTGTCATGAATGAATGTGAGCCTGAGTCAGGCACTTAGGGAAAATGCCCAGCACACGGTGAATATTATGTTAGTATTATAAATAAAACAAAGCAAGGATATGTACTGACGGGTTCAGCTGCCCACTTCCATTTTTACCCACCACACACAAATGGGGTTGTCTTACCCATTTGGGCTGCTATAGCAACTACCATCAGCTAGGTGGCTTATAAACGACAGACATTTATTTCTCCCAGTTCTGGAGGCTGAGAAGTGCATGATCAAGGCACCAGCAGATTCAGTGTCAGGTGAGAGACCGCTTTGTGGTTCATAGCTGGTGCCTTCTTGCTGTGTCCTCACATGGTGGAAGGCAAGGGGGCTTTCCGGGGTCTCTTTTATAAGGGCACGAATCCCATTTACAAGGGCTCCACCCTCATGACCTAACCACCTCCCAAAGGCCCCACCTCCTAATACCATCACCTTGGGGATTAGGCTTCCACATATGGATTTGCGGGGGTGGATCACAAGCAGCAGGGGCCACCATGCCTTCCTCCTATGGTACTTCGTCACATGGTCATGACTAGTACTGTCTCCTTTGACTCCCTTGCACGAAATAACCTGAGAGAACTTAGCTGTTCTTTAACGTTCAGTGCAAGGAAGTGGTGCCGGGTACCCTCACCTGTGTAAATGTCACATCACCTGGGGGTTTGTAAGCAGAAAGTACTACAGGCCTCCAACTTGACTCCCAGACTCATGCTTGAGTCCACAGCAACACGGAGCACACGCCCCTTCCTAGCTCCCTGGGCCCAGTGACTCAAGATTCATTTGTGGCTGTTGATTTGCACATAAGCACAAACATATGATCAACCCAGAGCCAAAGACCCCAGGGGTCTCTCTATCACCTTCCCTTCTCTCTCCCCACCCCTAAAAGCCAGCAAGAGGGCTTCCCTGGTGGCGCAGTGGTTGGGAGTCCACCTGCCGATGCAGGGGACGCGGGTTTGTGCCCCGGTCTGGGAGGATCCCACATGCCGCGGAGCGGCTGGGCCCGTCAGCCATGGCCGCTGAGCCTGCGCATCCAGAGCCTGTGCTCTGCAGCGGGAGAGGCCACAGCGGTGAGAGGCTCGCGTACCACAAAAAAAAAAAAAAAGCCAGCAAGAAACAATTTGACGGGGTAAACTTGCTTCACAAACTTGAAAGTTGTTACCTTCTAATGTAAGACCAGCAATACTCTGGATATAAATGACAGGTGTGATTAACATAATTAGCTTCAGCTTATTCCAGCCAACAAAATGGAAGGAGGCATTTAGCTATAATTGCTGAGACACTTTTCATTCAACAAGTGCGTCTTAAACATCAGGCGTGCTCATCTAGACCCAAAGAGGTATTCGCTTTCACTTATCACTTGGAATAAAGGTACTCATAATAAGCTTTTAAACACATTTCTCTGCTTCTGTGCTACACGTAGTTCTTCTATGGGGAAATGAAGCATTCACATGGGGAAGATGAATCCTTCATCACAGCGGAATGATGGTCCGTGACTCCCTAACTCAACACTAAGAGATTCTACCCTTGGCTTAGAGGTGTAGGGGGATTTGGGACAGGACTGTACTCAGAAAAAGGTAAGAATAAGTTGGGTTTGCTTCTTCTCCGTAATTGTGAAAAAGTGTTAGGTAATTGTGAGAATGGGTATAATCTGGGGCGGGGGGGGGGGGAAGCACCCTTCCTATAAAAGGCACAGTAAATGTTCTTCAAGTGAGGAATGATTGAAGTTTAACCCTCTAGCTGCAGGGATGCCCAGCCTGGGCCCTCCCCCTTCACACCTGGCAGGATGGGGGCTCCAGGTGCCCCATCTCTTACCCCGAGTCACCCGACGTGGGGCCTGGCAGAGAGCTACCTCTACCTGCCCACTCCCCCAACTCCTCTGCCCCACCTAGATTTTGATGTGAAAAAGCTTCTTCCCGGGCTTCCCTGGTGGTGCAGTGGTTGAGAGTCTGCCTGCTGATGCAGGGGACACGGGTTTGTGCCCCGGTCTGGGAAGATCCCACATGCCACAGAGTGGCTGGGCCCATGAGCCATGGCCACTGAGCCTGCGCATCCGGAGCCTGTGCTCCGCAACGGGAGAGGCCACAGCAGTGAGAGGCCCGCGTATCACAAAAAAAAAAAAAAAAAAGCTTCTTACCATTCTGCACACCACTGCTCCCACATCAGTTTCACATTCTTAATGTACATACAGGCAGTGGGATATTGGGAATTACTGAGTCCTTTCATTTTAACCAATGCTGTCATGTTAACTCAGTTTGCCTGTCCTTGTAACCCTCAGTGTGACGTCTCCTGCTTTCAGAGGAGGACAGAGCCGGACAGCAGTGGCAGGTGATGGAAAGCCTGGCCGGGGAGGCGGGGAAGCAGGCGCCGGTGTTGGGTCCCCACCTGCTGGCCACATCCCTGCTCCTCCTCAAGTCCTGCGTCCTTGGCACTGAAGTGACAGGCTCCACCTAGGTCACCTCTAAAGCCCCTGCCATCCCAGAGGGCCTAATTCACAAGTTGTCCGTTTCTGCAGGCTGTTCGCTGGGCACATCATTTGTACAGAGGAGAGGAATTCCACAGACCGTCATGAAGCCAGCCCAGCTCTTCAGCCCCGCTTCCTGCTGGTGGTGGAGCCTGGCTCTAGCCAATTTGAGTAACTGGGTCACTTCCGGTTTAAACTCTGTTGCTTTGGGGTAAACCCTCAGTCAGCTCAGGACCCTCCCACTTCTCTCTTTCCCTTTCCTTCTCTCAGGATTAAATTGGGATTAAGGGAGGCTTATTTAAGGTTTTGTTACATCCGTGACAGGGTGGAGAGCAAGAGCTGGTTGTGTCTGTTCCATGGTTGTCTTTGGCCTCCAATGAGCTGGGACCCGCCCCCTGGTCCAGAGTGTTGCCCTCGGCCCCTGCCGATGGCGAGGCTCCTCCCGGCCCCCTCCCCGGTTGTGGTGCCCAGCATGTGGCTCCCCTTTCCTTTGGTCCTCCTGTGCATCCCATGCTGGGGGGCGGGTGTAGCTGGGAGACTTTGGCGGTCTCCCTCGGGATCGTGCTCTAGCTGAGGGCCCGGGAAGCCCTCCCTCATGCCTAGGTGCCAGACCTGAACAGAGACACCCGCTAAACTTCTCAGGGATCTCCATCAGGGCTTGTTTTGCTGGAAGATGCTGCCCTCGTCTCAGGAGCTCGTCAGCATCTGGACCCCAGGTCCACTGCTTCTGAGTCTCCCTCCCAGCCCTGACCCCACTGAACTCATCTTGGTTGGAAAAACAGTTCTGATGTTATCCTGACTCTCCTCGCCCCTGATTTATTTATGGCGTAATTTATTTACCGTATAATACATGCTGGGAGGACGAGGGAGCCACTTGGGAATATGAAGAGCCATCCAAGTTCATGCTCAAGGGAACTTAGGTGAAAAGAAAGATAAATCCATATATAGTTGATTAAAATATTTATAAAGACACAGGTTACTTATCTCAAAACCTGAGAAAGGTCAGAAATGACAGACGAGACAGTGGGGTGGAATGAATCTGGGTCACAAATTGCGATGCAAGGAGAAGGAGGGAGAAGAGGAGGGTGGGGACGCTTGGCAGTGTACGGGAGAGGAGGCCCAGGACCGAGGTGGCTTAGGTGCCTGTCCACAGGCTGGAGGTGGAGGTGAAGGTCAGGTGCACGGCTTGGGGGTGGGGCGGGCCCAGAAAATACCCGTGAGCAGAACAAAGCTGACCGAGGAGGGTCAGGGGAAGATGGAGGACGCAAGGAGGAGCAGCTGGGGGAAAGACCTGAGCAGGACGGTGCTGAGCTTGCCTTGATTAGATGACTGTGGAGAAACGGTTACAGGTAATTCAAGACCGGTCTTCGGGGGTGGGGGAGGGGAGGGTGGGAGTGTTGGGGGCGAATTGGAAGAACCACGTTGCAGGTGCAAAGCCATCTGGGTCTGGTAGAGGGATTTGCATGGGATTCCGGGGAAGGGAAAGATTCGGGTTGCCGAGGAGGAAGCTGCTGTCCTTGGCAGTGGCTGGTGAGTGATGAAAACCGGAGAGGCGGCAAAGATTACCAGGCTGCAGACTTGCAGAAGCAGCAGGACACCGGCACAGCCCACAGGACGGGGAAGTTGGGCAACAGGGAAGGCTGGGTGAGGAAGGGTGGGGAGGTTGAGGTCTCAGGGCTATTTATATTCAGCCGGAGACGTCCTGGAGACCTTGGTACGTGACATACCGGAGAGGAGAGGCCCGGGCGTGTGCTGGAGCAGGCGTGTGTCAGGAGGCAGTGATGGGAGGAGTGGCGAGCTGGGCTCGGTGCGAGGAGAAGGTCGGGGTGCTTCCCCTGGAAGCGTGTAAGTCAGGCAGCCCTCTGCCACTCCACCTCTGGGCTTGCAGTGCTGAGAGCGGAAACGGGACACCGCTGTCTCACTTCTCTTGCATTTAATGTAGAATGTGAAATATACAGTTCTCTTTAAAGCACTGACCAGAGAACGTGGTTTACGCACAAGAGAGGAGCATGGGATCTGGAGCCTCCCGAACTTGGATTAAAATCCTAGCTCTAAAAAAAAAATAAAATAAAATAAAGTAAAATAAAATAAAATCCTAGCTCTGTAAAGAAAATGCGGTGTATGCATACAATGGAATATTGCGGAGCCTTAAGAAGAAAGGAAATTCTGACTCATGCTACAACGTGGATGGATCTTGAGGTCATTATGCTAAGTGAAACTAGTCAGTCACAGAAAGAAAAATACTAGGTATGATTCCACTTATAAGAGGTATCCAGAGTACTCAAACTCATAGAAACAGAAAGTAGACTCACGGTTGCCAGGGACTACAGGAAGGGGGGAGGGGGAGTTATTGTTCAATGGATTTAGAGTTTCAGTTTTGCAAGGTGAAAACATTCCAGAAATCTTTTGCACAGTATATGAACAGAGTTAACACTACTGGACTATACCTTAAAAATAGTTAAGATGGTAAATTTTATGTTATGTGTTTTTAGCACCACCAACCATAAAATATTTGAAATCCTAGATCTTCTGGTCTCCTAGTGGCTGTGTGACCTTGACCGTGTACAAGCCAGCTAATTTCTTAGAGTCTCGGTTTCCTCATCTGTAAGATGGGCATAGAACACCCACCTCGTAAAGACATTCTAGGACTAAATAAAAGCACGTATGTGAAGCTCCGAACATAGCACCTAGCACGTCAAAGGTGTTCACGTTTCATTTAAATTGAATTAGTTCCCCTACTATCAAAACCTGGATGGTTTTCTTTTAAGGACCTACAGACCTACTAGGCCTAGGCCTTTAGTGGTATATCGTAGTGCAGCCTCCACAATACTGAGGATGAAATAGTTAATAGGAAGCCCCCTGAACTCTTATTCCTAAAGATTTGTGATACACTACACACCAAGTGTCCCAGCATCCCTGTTCTCAATCAGAAGAGGGTCCCAAATAAAGAGGTCACTCTTCCCATCAGGAGAAGCTGAATACAGTCTCTTCTGACACAAACTGGGCAGAATCCAAATACCACTGTCCAGAACCATGGGTTTTCAGACTTTCTGGTAGAGAAACCCTTGGCAAAGCAGCAGTCAGTAGTAGCAGGCATTTGGGTGAGCCCATGGCAGAGAACAAATCTCCTTAGGAATATTATTACTCAGTATTTACTGCACAAAGTGAAATCTGAGCAAGTCCCATGTAGAGACATGAGACCGACGTGGAATAAGCTCAGGAGAACACCGAACGTGAAAACCCAAGATGTAGAGGACTTCAGACCAGAACGTTCTCTGAGCCACCCCTGGCTAGAGAGTTTTTCTTACCCTTCAGGGAGAAGAATTTGGGAGTTTATGCCAAAACTCTTTTCTATATCATGTACAGTTTGTTGCATCAAGTTGTAAGTTATCTAGAAATACCTGCGTTGGTCTTATTTCGTAGTGCGGGTTCAAGCAACCTCGATACTTCCTTCTGTCATCTTCATAAAGTCCTGGGTCCCAGAGAGCTGCCAGCTGTTATTACAGCAAGATACCTGCACAGGGTGGACCCCTTCTGACTCTTGCAGTTAAAATCCTGGTGCCTGGAGTTTCCAGGTAAGCAGCAACCCTCACACAATGTTGTCTGGGTGTGCAGCCTGTAACAATAGCGCACCACACCCAGAAAAACAATATGCCAAAATATTAAACTCTCCTACTCAGGTGCTATGTCACGTAGGCCATGCATCTTAAGATGTCAGAGCCCTTGAGAGGGTCAGTCAGACTGATTGGATACTTTCCTATTGCTCTCAACTTTCTCAGGCTGTTTCTTTCTTTTTTCCTTTTAAGGTATTCCATGGCTTGTTCCCACCTTGAGTGACAGCACGGTGAAGGGGATAGAGCAAGGGGCTTTGGCGTCAAGGCCGCAGTGAGGTGAGGTCCCATCTCTACCTCCTTTAATGGCTGTGTAAGCTGATCCTATTACTTAATTTTTTGTAGCCTCAGAATTCCTCCTCCGTGGAGTAGAATTTTCTAGAAGCTACCTCAAGTTTATGGAGAAAAGAGAGATGGTGTAGCTGAAGGGTAAGGGCTGCTGCCTGGTCTATAGGAGCTGCTCCCTGAGTGTTAGCTGCTGCCCCCCTCTCCCCCCACCCATGTTGCCCTCTCATTTCCCCTGATTCTGAATCTTGTTTCATCCTTTCTAACCCCGGAACCAGCCCTGAGGCCTTCAGCTCTTTCTCTGATGAAGACTTTCATTCCTGGACGCTCCCATCCCCCCCCACACTCCAACTACCTGATAAACAGCCTCTAATAGTCACGAAAAGTTCGTCTCTCCTCTCTTTACACACACTCTCCCCTCACCAGTTACTTCTCCCTCTTCAGAAGAAGGCTGACCGGGCCCTTCATTTTGGGCCGTGCCCACTTTCGAGTATGTGACCCGTTGCTAACACGTCAGCATTTCTCTAATCTGGCTCCTCTTGGGACCTAGATCTTTTTCATCACACTTCCCATCATTTGTTTTGTGTTCCCATCCTGTGTGTGTGTGTGAGAGGGAGAGCACGTGTCTTTTCTCTCTTCAATGCCCGTACCCCCTTTTCACCCAGACTCCGCACCCCATTTGTCGTCAGAGGCCCAGCAGGACGGGTCGGCCCCTACGTGAGCTCTGGCCTGCCCCTCCTTCCAGCTCAGCATCCTGCTTGGAACTTTCTCCCAAGCAGACGCTGCTAATTAACTCGGCCTGAACCCCGGTCTCAGGGCTACGTGTTCACATGAAAGGGCTGTTGAGACCACGAGGACCTCCCTGCTTCCTGCAGAGGGAAGATCAATCTCTCCTTTCCCTTCAACTTATAGTCAACTTTCTCCAGGAAGTGGCTGTTCCTTATTTTATACTATGTCAGAGGTAGCAGTTAAATCCTGGAGTTTTTATTTGAGAAGTTGCATGGGGGGTTTCAACAAGTGTTCCAAAGCAGGTTCTTTTCCCTTGGTCCTGCTCGGTTAATTACGTCTGGCTCATGTACATCCTGTTAATTTAAAGCGTGTCTCTGTGATCTGCAATTTCTCTTCATCAATACCGTTGAGGACCAAGCAGTCTGCAGAGTTTATTTGTTCTATCTTATGCTAAAAACAAAAACATGGAACTGTTTGTGACCGAGGCCTGCTCTGATGTTTGGAAACCACACGATGGGCTCTTGGTCCCCTGCAGTGAGTCCTGGTAGAGCTGTGGGGATAGCTGAGGGGGTCTGATAAAACCCAGGGCCTGGCACCCTGCAGCTTTTAAAGAGTGAGTTGAGACACACTGCTGTTAGGAGACGCAGGAGTGCGGCTTGTTTATCTCCACTTTCTCCATGGACATCTCTGGACACATAGGGTTGCTGTTTTGTTTTGACTCATTTGGACTTTTTTCCCCTCATGGTTAAAAGAGCAAACAAGTTTTAAAAATGACCTAATCGTTGTCCAATGTGACTTCATGGGAAGTCACCAACCTCCCCAGAATGCAGAGTTGGAGCAGGGCTGGTGCCAGGAAAGGAGATTTTGAATTCAGAAACTTTGAAGCCGTGTAAACAGCCATGGAAGTATTGCGTGAGTCGGACCTCAGTTCCCCATCCGCAAAAATGCCAGTTGTTTTTTTTTAATCTTTTTTTAAAATTTATTTTTGCCTGCGTTGGGTCTTCATTGCTGCACCTGGGCTTTCTCTAGTTGCGGCGAGCAGGGGCTACTCTTCACTGTGGTGCGCAGGCTTCTCATTGCGGTGGCTTCTCTTGTTGCGGAGCATGGGCTCTAGGTGCGCGGGCTTCAGTAGTTGTGGCACGCAGGCTCAGTAGTTGTGGCGCACAGGCTTAGTTGCTCCGCAGCATGTGGGATCTTCCCGGACCAGGGCTCGAACCCGTGTCCCCTGCATTGGCAGGCAGATTCTTAACCTCTGCACCATCAGGGAAGTCCTGCCAGGTTTTTAAATAAGGAAGAAATTTAAAGATCTTTCAGGGTAAAGAACTGCATAGATCATTTTTTATTAATTATTTATTGGAGTATAATTGGTTTACGATGTTGTGTTAGTTTCTGCTTTATGGCACAGTGATGCATAGATTATTATAATAATTATAGGTGATATAATGTAGATATAGTTTACACACTATTCCCTTTGTGTGAATCCCCCCGAGGCAGGGCTATGACTCATGGTTGACAATGAAGAGGACAAATGTTTAGGGAACCCTGGACTGGACTTGAGAAGTTCACCCTCGAGCCCCAACTACTGGTGATGGTTACTTCAGTATTAGTATTTTATAGATTATACTTTACAAATAGAACTCATGCTCCTTGTAAAAACATCCAAACAACAGAAATATTTAAAGTATGTAAAGCAAAAATCTCTGGGCCTGCCTCCCCAGAAGGGGGTCAGCAGGGTGGTGACCATCCACCTGGATCTCTTCCAGGCACGCACACTGAGAACTGTTTGTTTTAACGAAAGTTAGATCATACTCTGTGCATTGTTCTGCGTGACAGTTGCATCTTTTATTCTTAAGTGGAAGTGACGGGGGGTGGGAAGTAAGCGCAGGCTTCTGCATCAGAGTTGTAAGCCCCCAGCCCCTTCTGTTACTGGCTGCGTGTTTTGGGGCAAATTGCGCAACTTCTTTGAATCTCATCTTTTAAAATGGGTACTGGGGGGCTTCCCTGGTGGCGCAGTGGTTGAGAGTCCGCCTGCCGATGCAGGGGACGCGGGTTCGTGCCCCGGTCCGGGAAGATCCCACATGCGCGGAGCGGCTGGGCCCGTGAGCCATGGCCGCTGAGCCTGCGCGTCCGGAGCCTGTGCTCCGCAACGGGAGAGGCCACAGCGGTGAGAGGCCCGTGTACCGCAAAAAAATAAAAATAAAAATAAATAAAATGGGTACTGGGGACTTCCCTGGCGGTCCAGTGGTTAGGACTCTGAGCTTCCCCTGCTGGGGGTCAGGGTTCGATCCCTGATCAGGGAACTAGGGTCCCACGCTATTTAATGTCTAGAGCTCATATGCAGATTAGAGGTGATATATGTAAAATGCCAGGCACATGCTGAGTATGGAAGATCATGATTATTTGTAATAAACTTTAAATTCTAGGGTCTTTTTCATTCTTGAACTGTCAAAATGCTAGATTTTTCTACTAATTTGAGCAAGATTGGCTGTAGTTCATAAAGACACTCTCTTAGACGTTTTATTTTAGTAAATTCTCAGTGGGGTTCACTCCTGTTTTCTTTTTTTAAATCAGTGATTTTCAACCTTGATTCCATGTTAGAATTACTTGGGAAGCTTATTATAAACCCCAAACCAGGCCACACCACAGAACGACATCAGAATCTCTGTGGGCAGGACCTATGCCTCTGGATTTTTCTAAAGATCCCTAGGTGAGCCCAACACTCAAGCCTGGCAGAGAATCATCACTTTCTGTGATGCTGTATATGCTCTCAAGAAATAAACATACAGGGCTTCCCTGGTGGCGCAGTGGTTGCGAGTCCGCCTGCCGATGCAGCGGACGCGGGTTCGTGCCCCGGTCCGGGAGGGTCCCACGTGCCGCGGGGCGGCTGGGCCCGTGAGCCATGGCCGCTGGGCCTGCGCGTCCGGAGCCTGTGCTCCGCAACGGGAGAGGCCGCAGCAGTGAGGGGCCCGCGTACCGCAAAAAGAAAAAAAAAAAAAAAAAAAAAAAAGAAATAAACATACAGGCCGGAACAGAGTGGATTTCATTTGCTCGATGCGTTTGTGTTCATGGAAGAGTTTATTACCTTTCCTCTCAGTGGAGTGTAATTAATATTTAAATACACGTGCAGAGTGAACGCCAGATAAAATTAAATCAAAGCATTGCAAATTGTAAAGTATATATATTTTTATTATAAAGCACATTAAAGAATATTTAGAAAGTAGAAAAAAGCAAGCAAGCAATTCACAAATAGTCCCACCACCTTTATATATATATATATATTTCTGCTATTGTACTAGCAATGGTGCATTTATTTTTTTCTATAAATACATTCTACAATATATAATTATCGTATCAAACATTATAATTCCGTTTCATTAGGGAACAATTAGGGAACAATTCCATTATAGAGAAACTGGCTTCAGGCTCAGAGCCCTGAAGGGGCTCCGAGCCAAGTATGATTCCTGCTAACCTTGGCCACAGTGGAGAGTCTACATTCCTTCAAAGCCTTTTTGTTACCTTTATTCATCTTCTCTTTCAGAATGGAACAACGCAATGGAAACGTGCAGGTGATGACGGGGATTGGCTGGAGTCAGGAGGAGAGGGAAGACGATCGTTTCCACAAGTCACTGTGAAGCCAGGTTAGAGTAATTTGTTCTCCACAGTGAAAGCCTCACTTACTAAGAAAGCTCTTCACAAAACCTGTGGAAAATTCACAAGCAACGGTTGGCAGTGGCTGTCGCCAGGGGGAATCGTGTAGCTGGGGGAGAAAAGTCACCCTATGCCCTTCCAGACCATACCCACATATTTCTTCCCCCAGGAAGCAAACACAGAGTTTAAAACGACCTATTTTTCTTTTCTGGAATATAATTTTTTTTCTTTTTTTGAAATTGAAGTATAGTTGATTTACAATGTTGTGTTAGTTTCAGGCGCACTGAAAAGTGATTCAGTTATATGTATAAAAACAGTCTATCCTTGACTGATAACTGCTTTCCATCAGCGCTTCTCTGGTACAGGTGCTGTCTTGGGTGTGTTTATGTAAGTTTTCTCATTTTCCGGATTCACGTTTGACTTGTCATAACAATTGTTCCAAATACACAGATACGTCTTGATCTTTCGAAGCTTGCTGATAATTCTGCCCACAGGTATTCGTAGGAACCCAAGGACAAACAACAAGACAATTCGCTGGACTTGGGACCACAAGGCAGGTGTATTGAAGGGAATGGGTCACGGGCGGAACATACTTAGACATACTTAGTGGGGTGAGAGGGAAAGAACCTTTCTGATGGGAGAGATTCCAGGGGAGGAAGGGAGGATTCCGAGGTCATCTCTGTGGCAGGAGGACATTTGTGGAGTGTAGAGGGAGGACACAGGTGCAGCCTGAGAGGGAACGCAACCAGAGCAATCCCACACCCGATGAGGGGCGCATTTATATTGGGGTCCCACGCCTGACAACCCCAGGAAGTGGCCCTTTACCCGTTCTTCATCATAAAGTGAACCCTGTGGGGAGTGGAAGTTGAGTTTAGAACAGTGTCAGTCCAGCAGGCCTCAGGAGACGTTGCTGACTGACTGCATTGATCTAACTCCGGGAGAGGGGAGCTCCCGCATTTTGGGGGGCCCTATGCCCTGCACAGTCTGTGAAGAGGGTGCATTTATACCTATTGTCCTAAATGAACTAGAGGCAAAGGAGCCGAATGATGACCCTGAAAAGTGGGCTGCCATTTGCAGCTACATGGATGGACCTAGAGATGATCATACTAAGCGAAGTAAGTTAGACAAATACCATATGATATCACTTATATGTGGAATCTAAAATATGACACAAACGAACCTATCTACAAGGCAGAAACAGACTCACAGACATAGAGAACAGACTTGTGGTTTCAAAGAGGGAGGGGGCATGGGGGGGATGGAGTGGGAGTTTGGGATTAGCAGATGCAAACTATTATATTGATATATAAGATGGATAAACAATAAGGTCCTACTGTAGAGCACAGGGAACTATATTCAATATCCTGTAATAAAGCATAATGGAAAAGAAAAAAAGAGTGGGCTGGGACATTTTCGACAGCCCCAAAGGTCCTGAAGACAGAAGGGGACGTTCTTGGTACCTCTTGGAAGGAGAAATGGCCAGTGATTAGATGCAAAGGAGAGGTTTTGGAATAAAACGGACGTCCCTCCAAATAACCCACCAATGAAGATTCTCTGGTCAGGTCCTCACAGAAGCATTTCTAGGTAACTGTCACCCGTGCCAGGAAGGAAGACAGGAAGCATGACTGTGACCATTTCCACGGCTCCCTCAAGCATCCCCGACCACACACCTGGTCATCTTTGGGTAAGTCAGCCGCTCACAGAGTTCATGCCATTCTGCTGCTGGCAGGTGTCCTGTCTGGCTTCTTATTGATTTCCTTCAGGTTTTATTACAACTTGCAGTGATTTTCCTTCTTTTTTTCTTGGTTTGTTTGTTTTTCCTTCTTTCACCCCCCTGGACAGTAAGCTGTATGAAGGTGGGGAGTACGTCATCTTTCTGGGTTAAACACCTCTGTGGCTAGACGGTGCCTAGCACAGAGTAGGTAGTTAATATTTGCTAAGTTAAAAGAATAAGTTAAAGAATATTCAAGAATAAATGAATACATGGAATTTATTAACCTAGTGTAACACAAGATTAAAGTACTAATTGTTCTCGTGTTTTTACCTGTTTCACTCCATGCCAGCCTAGGCCTGTGGTTTCTTCTATTTTCCTTTAGTTTTAGGCATATGCAGTTTCTATCCTAGCACTTGGGTCTCTACCTGATTGTTATTTACGTGCTTCAGCCACCAAGAGAGTGTGAGATGACAGGGGGACACCAGGACTAGAAAGCCTGCCCTGTGAACTGGTACATCTGGCCTTGTTTCTTGTCCCTTTATGACGCGTTCCAACCACCCTGAAGACCCCCAGACTCTCGAGTGCACCATGCTCCCTTCCATCCCCGGGTCTTTGCACAGACCGTTCCTTCTAACTTCCTCCTGCCCCTGCTTTGGCCTCTGCTTCTGAGTTGAGCACCCTTCACATGGGCTCCTATACCATCCTGTGTGTCTCCAATCTCACACTTAGCTCATTAGCCTGTAATTGCATGTTTAAGTATTTGTTTTTATTTACTCATTCATCACTGAATATTATCTGAGCACCCAGGATGTCTTAGGCATGGCTCTGGGTACCGGGGATACAGTAGTAAACAAAATAGGCAAGGTCTGTGTTCTCTGGAGCTTACATTTTAGTGGAAAGAGATAAACAGTTAACAAATAGAGACTCAGTTATATGTCATGTGCTAATAAGTGCTATAAAGAAATAAAACAGGGAAGGCAGAGACGAATAGGGGTCGGAAGCCTATTTTAGATAAAGTGATTAGGAAAGGCATCCGACAAGGGAATGCTTGTTTTATCATCGGCTCAAAGGAATTAGGGGAACAAGCTATGAAGATGTCTGGACACATAGTGTTCAAGTGGCAGAAACAGCCAGTGCAAAGGCCCTGAGGCAGGAACGTGCTTGACATATTCAGGACATTGAATAAGCAGAAGTGGTGTGGCTAGAGCAGAGTGACCATGTTAACCTCAAATCCAAGTAAGCTCCATGAGGTTAGAGACCACGTTCCCCTGGCTCAAGGTGTATCCCTAATGTCTAGCACGGGGCTGGCACACGCCCTGAAGGTGTTGAAGGAATTCACACCTTGGAACAGCTTTCCCATTTGCCTAGTTTCACCATCAGGTCCTGAATGAAATAGACAGTGAGGAGGCCACTGAGCCTTTGGACAAGGGCAGGTCTGGGCGATGGAGGAACTGAGTAAATAAGTAAGAACAGTAAAGGGTTGAGGGGTTGAGAATAAATCTGTGGGTCCCGCTTGTTGCTCCAGGGATCAAGGCTCATTATGGCAGAGGGCTCTGGAAATGACTTATTTTCTTTCTCTCTCTTTTTTTTTAAAAAATATTTATTTATTTAGGCTGTGCCAGGTCTTAGCTGCTGCATGTGGGATCCTCACTGCGGTGTGTGGGATCTTTAGTTGCGACATGTGGACCTCTCAGTCACGTTATGTGGACTCCCAGTTGCGCATGCTTGCAGGATCTTAGTTCCCCGACCAGGGATCGAACCCAGCACCCCTGCATTGGGAGCACAGAGTCTTACACACTGGACCACCAGGGAAGTCCCTGGAAATGATGTCTATTTTTTTTTTTTTTGCGGTACGCGGGCCTCTCACTGCTGTGGCCTCTCCCGTTGCGGAGCACGGGCTCCGGACGCGCAGGCTCAGTTGTCATGGCTCAGGGGCCCAGCCGCTCCGCGGCATGTGGGATCCTCCCAGACCGGGACACGAACCTGTGTCCCCTGCGTCGGCAGGCGGACTCTCCACCACTGCGCCACCAGGGAAGCCTGGAAATGACTTCTTATTACTACATTGTGTTACTAAAGCTCACTCTATGAAGTTACTTTCATACCAGATAAATCCAGTATCCTCTACTCACTAGTAGCGTCTGGTACTGCACTAAATGTTTTGTGCGGATTCATTTGGCATGATTGTTATGGAGATTGGATGCGATGACCTCTCCATTTTACAGCTGAACAAACTGACGTTCAGTGAGATCAAGTAACTGGGCCAAGGTTACACAGCTAACAGCAGAGACAAGCCATGAAAACAAAGCAGTAGGATGCTGAAGGCTTCGCTCCCGACCGCTGTACCGTAACCGCCCCCTCCTCCTAGCCCATCATGGTGGCAGCTGAAGGCAGGCACAGACTGAAACTCAAATTTGAGT